>NC_070649.1:3226274-3454653 GCF_947347685.1 Pleuronectes platessa
AGACAAACAATGTGTAGTTGGACTATTTTCTCAAGGACATGAACTGAAAGCTACCACTGTACTGTGATGTAAACCGATACCACGGCTCCTCCATTTCAATAATTCAAATCCTTCTATCTGCTGGAAAAAGAAACAACACTATGCAACTATTTTGATACTGACAACTGAGATTTTACTACCATGAGAATTCACCACCGTATTGTTAGAACATCAAGTAAAGTATGCTGAAGTATGACATGATGTATTTCTACTTTCGTTCTGATTTATTTGTATGACGGAAAAATAAATGTGTGTGCTTTGGTTTAATCTTTCTTGTAATGTAACTGGACGTGTGTTTAAGTGAATGCAGACATTTCAGCTGTACTCACATTCTCCAGGTAGTTTGGTTTGAAGCCGTCTGGTTGGCGTCTCAGGTCCTCCTGATCTCTGTGTCTCATCATCTCCTCCTCTCTCCTCCTCCTCTCCTCATCATGTCTTCCGACAGGGAGGAAGATGCAGAAGAAGAAGATGAGTCAAATAGACAACTGACTTTGCAACATCATGTACTTGACAGGAAATAGGGAAAGGCAGAATAGGTTCCCTTTAAACAAATAGAAGAAATTATGGTCTGTTCAAAGAAAAGTGACACACCTCATCTCTATCTGCTGTCGTCTCTGCAGCTCCTGGTTACGAAGCTCCTCCAGTCTCCTCAGCTCCTCCTGACGCCTCATTAAATCTGGAATAAAGTCAATATTCTCCTTATCAACCAATACGACTGCAGCATGAAATGTGGCATCGAG
This sequence comes from Pleuronectes platessa, assembly GCF_947347685.1. NCBI lineage: Eukaryota > Metazoa > Chordata > Actinopteri > Pleuronectiformes > Pleuronectidae > Pleuronectes > Pleuronectes platessa. The sequence continues at coordinate 3,227,054 of NC_070649.1, forward strand.
TGAGCACTGAACAAACACACAACAAACAGCCCTTACCATGTCTCATTAACATGAGCTGGTGCTCGTGTTTGGCCGCCTCCAGCTCGGCCTCCAGTTTCTCTTTGGCCTCTTTAATGTTCTTGTCCACCTGCTCTCTCTGCTGCTTCTCCATCTCACTGAGAGCTTTCCAGCGAGACGAGTATTCAAACTCAAACGTGCCGGGCTGGGCGAAATGTGGCATCTGCTCCCGTTCCCTAGGAAAAGAAAGATGGGTTCAAAACCGCACTAGAAACAAAGGGACAGATTTTTTTACAAAAATGTATTTGTACCATTAGACAACAGCTCCCCTCTGTACTTACTTGTGGTATCTCGGAGTCTTCTGCAGCAGTTTTTCAGGGAATCCTTCCTCATCATCAAAGTGGTCCGAGGGCTCCACGATGGCTGGACAAGGTGTGCTGAAGAGAAGGAATTCAATGAATGTGTTACTCTCACATTTTACAACCTAACTTCCAGTATGTCTTTTACTCAGGGTAATACAGAACTAGTTTTTTTTCAGCCACCTTTTCACACTTATATCCCACACAGTGTAAAGCAGAAATAACTCCACGCACTCATTCAATCCCAGCCAGTTCTGTGTGCTCACCCCCGGAGACCCACTGCCCCCCCACCTTCCTTACTTGGTCAGAAGCAGTGCTCCCTCCGTGCAGCGCTCCAGGGCTTTGCGTGCAGCCACTTTGTTGGCAAACTCCACAATGCCTCTCCCCGAGGGACGCCCGCGGTCATCGGTCACGACAATGGCCCGTTCCACCGGCCCAAACTGAGAAAAGGCCTAAAGGGGGACCAGGTGATTCTCAGGTTACTTTTCACTCCACAGATATCAAGCAAATCAACTGACATGCAGACATTCTGTAGAGCTGGTCGTCCCCACTCTACCTGTTCCAGCAGCTCGTTGGTCACGGCTGGCAGCAGGTTGCGGACTGAGAGGGCGGCGCCGTGCGTAGCGAAGCGGATCCTGATTGGCCGATTATTCAAAATGGTCCCGTCCAGCTCGGCTTTAGCGATTTCTGCCAACGTCCTGGTTTCCTGTGAGACAAGGCATACAATTGGGAATGGTGACACATCACTGGGGTACATATGGTATTTGGCTGCAGAGTAAGTAACTACTAAAACTGTCATAAGTATTGATATACATTTGTGTCTCCTACTCTTTAACATTTGCTCTAGCTTTAATTATTTAAGTGTTATTTTGTTATGCCAGAGCACAATATCACAAGGTGTCATGTATACACAAACCGTATTTATTATGTGATGTGTGGAGCAATCACAACGGAAGTGACGTGATAAGAGCAAAACAAAACCTGCTGTCAACACTGAAACGTCAACATTCAGTATCTTTTGACTCAAAACTGTAAATTTGTATCGAATCTGAAATATTTAAAATGTACCCAACCTTCTCATAACTTAGTAAAACACAACCAGCAACTTGTAATACCATGATATGAAGTTACAGAGCTTTACTAGCATGTTTGCTAATGCTAGCCTAGCAGCTAGCTCCGCGTAGCCATGGTTTTCAGTCAACACGTGAAACAAGCAGAACAGATAAACAGAGAATTCAAAGTGAGGCGGTCGGGACTCGAACGTACCAGGCGGACGAAGCCGAAGCCCCGCTCTCTGTTGATGAACACCTCGTTAACTCGGCCGTATTTAGCGAACATGTCGGTGAACTCCTCCTCCGGGATGTCGAGCGGCAGGTTCCCGACGAAGAGGCGACACCGCTGGGTGAACGTCTTCTCTCCGGGCTTCCGAAAGCTGGTGAGGTCCAGGGTCATTTCTTCGGGTCTGTCTCCGCTTCCCTCGGCGGGTCCCTCCGCTGCCTCAGCCGCGGGGGACAGCTCCATCTGTGGCGGCTGCTGTTGCGGAGGAGGAGAGGGAGTCGGCGGCGCGGGGCTGTCTTTGTTCCCCGAAGGAGAGTGCTCCGAGGCCGGGGAGTCCTGCTCGCGTTTCAGTGGTTGTGGCGAGTTGTTGCTTTGCATGTTCGCGTGCTGCATGAGTCGGTTCGCCATGCCGGGGCTGCACCGTCTCTGTGATGGAGGAAGTGGGAGGAAAAGGGGCCAATGAGCCGCTGAGGATGCTGCACACCTCTCCACTGCCAAAGATGGCGGCGGCTGCTTACGTACAATACGTAGCGCTTTGTGGATCCAACCAGTGGCGTACGTGAGAGATCGGTACGCCCCCTCAGGGAGGCTGGGGGTCAGAGCTGGGGGGTGCTGAGAATAAGACTTTATAATGATAATAACAATAATAATACACTGTATTCGTATTATGATGATGAATAAATACAGTGCACAGTGTCACTTTTTTTAATTTTTGTATGAATTTGAATGGCCAACAACATTTTACCAGCTTTAGATGATTTTACATAAAAACACACAGGAAACACTTCCACACACAGAACCCAGCAAGGGAAGTGACCAATAATTAATATGGACATGGAAAGAAAATGATAGAAATCAACATATAGTTGCAACCTTTGCCTGGAATATTATTCAGAAAACTATATACATACAAATAGATAACAAAATACAGAGTCATGATACTGATTTATCAACTGACTCACCAGTTCAGTTTGTGGTTTCTGCACAACAAATGGAAACCAGCGACCAAACCACTCACTTTACTGGGATTATGCATAAGCAGCATTTGGAGGTTTCTAAATCCCACACAAAATAAATGAGCCCTTAGCATATTTCCAACCCAAACACATTCACTGCATGTGTTTTTGTCATTTGAGCAGGATGTGAATATTTCTCAGGTGCTGCTAAAAGCTTCTTTTTTCTAAACGACTGACACACCTGTCCACATACTGTAGCACATCTGTGTGCAAATGCAACTGAAATTCCTCTTTTTGACAAGTGTCTGCAGGGCTGCTATTGTCCTTCATACTCTCCTGTCAGGGATCATGTATCCAGACGGGTCAAAGGGCTGCTGCTTGTCAAAGATGAGTCTATGTTTGGGTTTGTCCACATACCGTGCATTGTACTCAGGGAATGTGTATCAGGAAGTGGTCATAGGAAGTGTAAAGTGAAATAATGTGGGGGCAGCTCAGGCCTTCAATCACTTTGGAATATTTTACATATCTGAGAAACAGTGATGTGTGATCTAAATTGGGATTATGGGGATAAACATGTATTAGAATCATGTCAGTTGCTTTCTCTATGACTTTAAGACCCATAACTCCTTATTTTATTATTATTTCTATAACTATAACTTATTATGTGTGTCTTACGATTCAATGTGCCAGATGGTTTAATGTAAGAATCTTTACATCATGGTGTTCGTGAATGAGAACCAAGAGAATAGTGTAAATAAAACTTTATTATTGTATCGATTTGTTATTTCTTTATTATCTATGAGATAATATATAGTCTGTAAATGAAAATAAGACATCTTGTGGGAGGTATCATTCGTGTGCCTGATGGGGCAGATGGGCATGGTGGTGACGTCACGGTGACGCAGCAGCAGCGCCCTCCTCCTCTCAGCAGCAGCAACAGCAGCAGTTCACTGGTTCTCATCTGCAGACCCAGGAGGAGACGCAGCCTGGTGAGTAACATTATCAAGTACTACAGAGACTTTTAAAGACATGTTGTGTGTCGTGCATGAATATCATTGACTAATAACGGTGCTGATTCAAGATTAAAATGGGATTTAATGTGTGAGCATCACTGTAAAGTCTATTTGCAAATATAGATATGTAATTTATAGAATATTATGCTTTCACTTTTTAACTATATAGAGCACTTTTTTCTCTTCCACCAGTCACAACCTCAAAATACTGCTACATTAAAATACAACAATCAATTTCAGTAACATGTAATCATATCAGGATCAAGGATCAAATATTTTTCTGTATTATTTATTACAATTCTACATTTTATTTCATAGTCCATTTCTAAAAAGTCAAGGCCAACTGTCAATATGATGAATAAACACATGAATAAATAAAGTAAAACCATTTAAGTTACTAATTCTTTACTCCACCATGCAAGTGTTTATTATTAGAAGTCACTGGTCTGACGTTGACCTTTTTAAATCCATAGTAAACAATGTTTTTTAAGACATCAAGCATTTTATGGGATGCACAGCTCAGGAGGGACCTCGTAATATCTTACAGTCATGCACTGACTCAGTGTGGAGACGCATGGGGGTGAAGACCGTGTGTGTGTGTGTGTGTGTGTGTGTGTGTGTCTGTGTGATGGTTGTCTGACCTGATGCAAGACACCAGTGTTACAACACAAAGTAGGAGGACTACTGTAAGAGTTCCTATAATATTTGAGGAGTACTCTGTGGATCTCTGACCTCAGGAGCAGTTGTGTGACAGAAGTCGAGCTCCTGATGTGCGTCCGGTCGATGGAGCTGAGCCGCGGCTGAGCTTCAAAGAAAATACCCTGGTGGCCTGAAACTTGATTGAGTATTCTTTAGACACGCATGAGCAACATGGAGCCTTTTTCCTTCATCTAACCAATTAAATTGTTCCCATTTGACGCGTTATTTTACTACCCAAAGAACGTCAGTTTAAATATTTATGAGTGCAAATGCCTTCATTATTACTAATTATAGTAATTCAGGTTTATCTGTCCGACTATACAAATGTTCGACATCCGGACTGCAAACATGTCTTTCAAATATCCCATAAGTTATATTGTTTTCTGCACGACTTTACATGTGATATTTACAATGTTTAGTGTCAAGTGCGTCTTTCAGTCTTAAATATATGAGATCTCTGACAGCACAGCCCTGGACGCTGAGACCTAAATGGCGTTTGCCTTGATTTATGTTCCACAACCGTTCAGGAATACGTGAGATATATTTAAAGTTATATATTTGTGTAAAGCACACCTCAACCTCTGGACCTCTGGGGACTTGATTTATCGCATCAGATTCAGCAGATGAACACAACTTATCTCCGGAATGAGGAGGTCAGGAGCGCGGGGGGGGGGGAGAGTCAGATAGTATTCTAAATGTAATTCTTTGTGTTTTATAAGAGAACAGGGAAGAAAAACATGTCTCTATTTCACTGTGGATGTGTCCTGTCGTGTATCATTAATACAACTGCCTGAGAAGCTGCACGTTTCAGCCCCACTCATCAACTTCTACACTCACAATCTGTGAACCTCACCCCCTCGTTGTCCTGAGAGACAGAGAGATTTACAAGCTACGCTCCTTCAGATTCTTTCAGCCCTGCGTGGCCTTGTAACTGGGACCCGGAGGAGTGGGTCGGCGCTGATTGAACGCCCCCACCTCGCCCTCCATCTCCTCTCCAGTTGTAACAGGGGGCCATTGTGCCTAATCCCTGCCCTCCAGACTCAAACCGGAGTTTTCTCCAGGCGAGGCCGAGCATCTATCCGACAGCTCAGAGTTGGAGAGCTAATCTTGAGTTTTCCTTTCAGCGTGCAGCATTTCATTATGAGCTATACAGTAGCAGCAGGACTTTAATGAATCTAAGCTCATGGGCTGAAAGACTTCTCCCAATCCTTCCGAATAATAACGTCATTAAGTCTAACTTCCAGAGAGCAACTCAACTTCCGAGGTGCAAGTTGAAATATCACAACCGATGGCGGTGAAACACAGACTGCAAATAAAGATGGACGATGCATCTTCACGCTGTATTTGGAGCCAGAGTCTCAAAGACCTGGATCAGTTTATTGGAGCATGGATAATGCAAAGAAAACAAGCATTTACAAGCACACAGCGACCATAACGCCTGGGGATAAAATACATAAACTACACAACACTGAGTTAAAAGGCATCTGAACTCAGACAACTCCAGTGATCGAAACCAGGTCATCTGGTGTTTAATTCGTTGACTGACATCTCAGTGAATCCACGAAGAGGATTTTGCTCCCGAGTGGAACAGAAAAGCTCAACTGATCACGCTTCCAGAAAAATATCTTAGAATTAAACTGCAGATGACACAGATGAGACTTGACACGGATCATTTCTAGATCATATGTAAGAAAATGTTATAAAAACAATTATTTAACAGTGGCAAAAAGAGTCAAGAAACACACAAAGATTGTCTTTCGCCCATGCATTTGTATATGGGGGAGGCATAATGTAAATGTTAGACCTGCTGTTCCTTTCTTTTATGGAGCCCCAATTACAGACGAGTAAACATGCTGACTAAACTAATGGGCGACCTATTGCATGACAGAGGAACAAAAAGCATTTGGCAAGCAGCGACTCTAATGGTTGAATTCCCACAGGATGTAAGGGGCTTGTGACGGGAACATAACTCATCTTTATGTTAGAACAATGTTAATTGTTAGAATAAATGTCTTCCAGCCCCTTGCCGTGCAATTAATCATATCCGGGGACGGATGCTAAGAGTAGGGGTTCCTATTGACGCTTAAATAATGAAGCAGGCTCACAGCATGAGCAGCACAAACAGCTGATCACAGACTCAGTCCTTGTATCCTCTCTGTTTTCTGTATTCAAGCATCTTGTTGTGATGCTCTCTTTGCTCTTTTAATGGTGATTTATTGTATTGTTACTCACATTTAACATCTATTTATCAAAGCACAGATATAAGTCTCAAGTAACATCTGTAGAATTGTTGTCAGAGGCAAATGTGTATTTTGCAAATTGGGAATGAAAGTTTATCTGGATTTTATTTAAATCATCAGCTGATAATTCCGCCCCTCTCTCTCCTCCACAGGCCTGAGTGCATGAAGCTTTTTGGGGCCCATGATGGAGGGCTGGCCAGCTGTGGCCTGGGTCCTGCTGGTGATCAACATCGCCCATTGGCTGAAAACCGTCCAGTCACGGGACTTCACCATGAAAGACATCGTCCTGCTGCATCCCTCGAGTAGGAGCAGAATGTTACTGTGAAAAGAATGTGTGCTCTAACCACGAAAACAGTGTAACTATAGATTTGAAACTGAAACAAATTATCCTTTACTTTCAGTTTTAATAAACAGTTCCATAATAATAAATGCAATTCAAATTTTAAATTCAAGAAAAGAATTGGCCTTGATTTGGCTCCATAAGCAAAAGGATCATAAGATAAAAGATTTGGCTGAGACTGAGTTCTGTGTGTGTGTCTCGTGAGTAACAGGCTTTGTCCTGTGATTGAAAAGCTGCTGACCCTGAGACCCGGAGCTGTCTCTGTTGAAACACATCCCGGCTCTCAGTGCAGATATGACTCCTGCCAATGGGAAAGCCAAACATCTCGTTGTTTGATCAGCGCGTCGGAGCCGATGTTCACTGTCTGTCTGCAGAACAAATCTCTTCTGTATGAACTTGACGTCTGCCACGTGGGTCATGAGAATAGTCAACAGTGTTTTGTTATTGTCGCAGACCCTGTGCTTAGTGTGTTTTCCTAATCAGACTTAATGGTGCTGGCTAATCACATTGATGAAGATTACAGAAAACAATGTAGAGTGATTAAGGTTTAAAGTTAGAGCCGGCAACTCGACAAACACCTCATAGACAACAATGCACTTTCTGGGACCTCAGCAACAAACCATTGGAAGTCAACAAAAACAACATATGAAAACTCAAACAAAGACTGTCCCAACGTTTTTTGTGATGCTTCTATAATTTGAAATATTTATCATTTTATTATGCACTACCATACAAGTAAACTTATTGTGTCTAACACCAAGTAGATGTGTTGTTTCACACACGTTAACATGTTTTATTCAAAGTAAAGTTCACTGAAGATGACTTATTAATATGAATATCATCATTACATGTGTGTGTGTGTGTGTGTCCTCCATAGCTACACCTCATCCCGGTGGCTTCAAGTGCTTCTATAATATGAAATATTTATCATTTTATTATCCACTACCATAGAAGGGAAGTTATTGTGTCTATCTTGCAAACACCAAGTAGATGTGTTGTTTCACATGTTTTATTCAAAGTAAAGTTCACTGAAGATGACTTATTAATATGAATATCATCATTACATGTGTGTGTGTGTGTGTGTGTGTGTGTGTGTGTGTGTGTGTGTGTGTGTGTGTGTGTGTGTGTCCACCATAGCTACACCTCATCCCGGTGGCTTCAAGTGCTTCACGTGTCGAGACGCTGCAGATAACTACGAGTGCAACCGCTGGGCGCCGGACGTGTACTGTCCCAAAGGTCAGTTCAAATCACACAATAAACAATTTGTCCAAATGGTTTGTGGTTGAAATGGTACAAGAGGATTGATTATCAGAGGGGGACTGTGTCTTCCAGAGACCAAATACTGTTCCACACTCCACATGATGGACCACAATGGACACAGTGTGTCTGTGACCAAGAGCTGTGCCACCCTGGAGGACTGTCTCTATACTGGCTGTACTGATGTCATCGTTAATGGCTACCAGGTAGGTGGAGTCTCTGGATGAAACTGCATTGCCACTCAGGGAAGTCACAGATCATGAATGTGTGTGTCTCCTGTCAGGTGTGCTCGTCCTGCTGCGAGGGGAACATCTGTAACGTGCTGGTGCCGAGGAACGAGAGCGACGCCGTCTTCTCCACTTCTGTGGTCAGCTCGAGCGGGAGGCTTCCACCTCCTGCGGCGCTGAGCCTCTTCACCATCATCATCCTCACAGCTGGACCGGGCTGAGAGGAAGAACTTTGCATCTGTGGGACATCGTCGAACTCTTTGAGACATTTTTTAAAAAAATCTGCTAGACGTGAAGAACAATTTTGACTTCCTTATCTTGTGATATTGCTAAAAGAAAACAGATGCGTGTGAATTTGTGTTTATTTTATCTTGCGTGATAAAAATCTAACCGCATCAGGGTGTTTCAAACTTTCCAGAAGGTTCAGAGTCACAGAAAATGCAATTTAAAGTTGTAATTTGAGATTTGGAAAAATCTAAATGTGATAACACTGCGTTCAGACACATCACTACTGCACTATGTTCCCTTTCCATTAGACTTGTCTTCCTGTCAGGCAATTTTACTTTTGTTAAAAGATTTTTGGTTGATTTATTAATGTTTACTTTGCAACAGTATTAAAATTATAACCGCGTTGTAGTTTAACCATTTTGAGAGATTTTATTAATAACAGCCAAATACTCCAAAACGTTGAACGGTCTTTTTTCCCCCAGTATTTCAAACTAGTTTTTTGTATATTTTATAATATATATTAAGGACTCTTATTATGAAAATGAGACACAAACATACTCACAGCTACAACAAATAGAGTCATTTCAGCCAGGTCACTTTCTTTATTCAGCAGCTCTGAAGTGTAATGCCTCAACTCAGACACTATCCACATTTCAGGAGAAACAACAGAGCACTGTACATACACACAGTGTTCACCAGTTCTTTTAGTTCCACTCCAGCAGCTTATCACGGCCTTTAAATCTCTTCTTTCTTTCTAAAATTACAATTTCAAAACTGCCTTAAAATAGCTTAAATGTAACTCTTCAAAAACTTTTTTTCACCGGATTTGCAACTTTGAATCTGGATCTTTTCACACGAGTTAAAACAGCTGCCTGGATTTGAAAGGTTTCCATGTTAAATTCATGTTTCTAATATTATAAAACAGGATGATTCCATCATTTAAAATCCTCCTGCAGACTTTCTTCAAATGGCAACTATCACATTGTGCACCGAGTGCACTTCTCCCTGGATGTAGTGTGAGATAAGCCGGGTTTGAAATGTCAGTCTCATTCAAGTCCTTAGTAATAAATCCCTGGTCCAGCTGCCGTGTATTGCATTGAGACAAACCGTCCGCTGACACAAACCATGTATCAACACTACTGTACATTCACATCCAAGCTTCTTCAAACCATAAATAGAGGTGATTTGTTTGGATTTTGCTCAGTATAAAATATTCTAAAGAGAAAAAAAGCCTATTCGTCCTCATCTAGTATTTTTGAAAGTCCTTGTAGTCTGGCGATGGCTCTGCTGTATCTAGGCGCGTTAGTGAAAACAGTCCCGACAAACAAAGGCGTTCCTCTCAAGATGTGTCGGATCACCGTGCAGGAGCCCGACACCTCGATGTGGAAGCCCAGCTCCCTCAGGCCCGCGTCTGTTTGCAGTTGGGTCTGACTTGATGGAGACGCAAAGAACTGCAGGGAAACATGCCGCTCATCAGAATCATACAGCTGTCTTCTAAATAACAGTTTAGAAACATGAATAATGTAACAGTGGCCTTCATTCAGTTCAGCAGGGAGACAGAGACAGGCTGTAAGACTGAATACCAAACAACCAGGACACAGAATAACTCACAGCTGTTCCTGTTGTTGGGTCGATGAAGTCGGCCCAGTATCCTGCTGTCCACAGAGCGAAGCACATCTCTTTGGCTCCGCTCACAAACTGAGGTCAGGAGAGAAAACACAATCAGCAGCTGCTTCAGCTCGATGCAGCTCACGTTTCAGGACTCTTCATGCTGGAGGACTGACTCTGTGCAGCAGCTGATCTTGGTCCGGCTCCTCCACCGGCTCCTCACAGCGAAGGCTCCTCTGTGTCACCGTCACAACTGTGATGGACGTTGTGGGAGCAGCGGGAAAGAGCAGCTCCAGATCTGACAAACACACAGGTACACAAATTGAGTTTTCTACTAAGGCATCGTAGTTTTCTTGACTTTACGTTATGAGTCTCTGTGTAGGAGGATTTCTCTTTGTTTACCTTTCCTCAACAGCTCAGGGCAGGAATTGATGTAGCAGTCTGTGTCTGTCTGGGTAAAATACTGCTCAGCTTTGTGGACTCTCAAAGATAAAGGACCCAGTTTTTCCTGGTGAACACAAAGACACACGTTGCATAAAAATACAATGAAAATCAACACAACACCCTTAGCCCTCAAATTCGTTTTTTACACCAGTAACGAAACCTTTCTTTCACTTTTTACTTTTAAGGCAAACAAATTACCTCAGTGTCTACAATGCTACCTCTTGTCCTGTCAGCAGAGAGTAAGAAATACACAAAGACTTACTTGGAACTCGCTGACGAACTGGGCCAGTATGAACTGGTGTCGCTCTATGCTGCTCGGTGCCGTCAGCACGTCAGGTACCGTCCTGTGGACTGGAGCCTTCTTTTGGTCCGCCATGCCCTCCAGGTGGCAGTCAAACCCAACGTTGCCCGGTAACTGGAAGCGCTGGTCCTGAGGTCCGAATGGTCCCATGTTCTCATCGGGCCACACAGTCCTGGGGCCTGGAGAGGACACAGCCAGGACATTAGTGGGTGTCGCCCGTGTGAGGTTTTGTTTTGCTTAACATCTGCTAAACCCACAACCCTTACTCTTCAACAAAATGGAGCTTAACTCCTATTATGACTGCCTCACCTGAGTCTGTGGGAGATACACTTATATACGGCTCATCTGAGCTTGCAGCCGAGAAGGTTCTGGTTCTGCTGGACCTGAGAGCAGCTAGTGCCTGACGGCCCGCTGGCTGAGACAGGATCCACCTGCCTCGACCACACAGCACCTGCAGAGACAAGAGACACTCTGTCATCAGCAGACTGCAGGTTACGAAAGAGCAACACATGCAAACATTACACAATCCCTTAAGTTTCTCATTACACCACTGCAACACCAGCCACCGAAAACTAATGACCCAAATAAAGAAGTTTAATTCTGTAAACAAACTTACAAATTGACCTTTTAACCTGTGTGTAAGCTGCACTGATGTTATGCCTGATTCTAAAGTTATCTCCACACAGTAAACATCTCTAAGTCTCAGAGCAATTATCAAACATGAGTAGTTGAGCTACTTACGCTGCTGGACATCTTGATCTGTGTCTTCAGCGTTAACCTCGTGAACCTGTGTGACAGTGAAGTGTTACTGGAGCTAATGACGAACCCCAAACACAGCTTCAGGCATGAAAACAACAGGCTAACCTGCAGCTAGCTGGAGTTAGCACCTGTAGTGATGCAATGGACGCGTGTGTCTTTAACGGGAGCAGTGAAAACAAGCAGGATCGAGCCTGGTTCTTCAGAGGTCCCCACCGAATTTAACGTTTACACACGAGGAAACAGAAAACACAAACAAGCTAGCTGCGGCTGTTAGCTCAGTGCAGCTAGCCGATCAGCTGATGGGACACTTCCCCCATTTTGTCAACAGTGTTTAAACGCGCTTAACTATGACGACACGTTACACAACTAACACGCAACAACGCAGAGAGCGATAGTCTTTAGAATCTGTGGGAGAAAATACAAATCTCAGTGAGTTAACGAGGTTAAATTAAACATAGAACATGTTGTTCAGACCTGCTTCTGTCGCACCAACCAGCTTTCACAACAACATACGATAAAACTACGGGAAGTCGAGAGGGACAAACAGACCCCCGCGAAATTATACAAGCATATATTTTGAGTGTTTGTTAAATAAGTGCAGCAGAAAGTTTGGATTTAAAAAACTTCACCTTCCTCTGAGTGGAATAGTGTTTTTTCATATTCTTATTATGACAATAAAACAACCTTTTGTTTAATGCGCATCAGGCTGCATTTCCCAAGTTGTCCACAAGATGGCAGCAAAGGACAAGATACCATAATGCCACCCTGAACAGAACTCCATCAGCTCCTGTGAGGCCTTTAAATTCAATGAGGATTTTATTTGTGTATTTCACACTTTAAATGGACTACTTATAGTTTTCATGATATATATATAAATATATATAAACAATAACTTATCAACACCTGCCGTGTCACCTAGTCGCCTGGGTGTATAAATCAAGATGAAGCCACAGAGTTTGTGTATGAAGATGGACGACATGTCAGATCCCCAGAAGTGAAGCCAAAGTGTATTGATCGCTGGCTGCAGTGCAGGTCGTCAACCCGTTCGCCTCCATGTCTGTGGACAGGTCAAATAAAATGTCCCTAAGCTGCTTGGTGTATGTTGAAGGGTTTATTTTCCCAGTATGTTTGGTTTTAATTAGTAATTTGATTAAAAAATTGGTTGAAATGTCATCGACAGCTGAGTCTGACTCACGATTGGTGGAGAATGTGTATCCACTGGATCGATACTAGACTCTGGCTTCAAATCTGGCTTTATTTGTGCTGTGGTTTTTTTCGGAACATCTCTAATTGGATTGTACTGCTCTTGTACAGTCACGACAAAAGCCTTTTATTATATATATGTTGTACATATATCTTTTTAATGCCATTTAAACAACTGTGATGACTTTCCTTTCACTTGATTAAAGACCTGGTGTGTTTGTACTGGACAGTTCCCATGAGGGAGTCTGCAGAGAAACACGCTCAGCAAAATCACCACCCACGATCGATAGAGTTTTAAAAGAAGAAAAATAGAACAGAGTTATTTGCCGTCAGAGGCCGTGAAGGACAAGGACGACCAGTCAAGTGTATTTTGCTGGCGTGTACACATCTCTTTAGCTGACTGGGACAAGCTGATTGACACTTTCTCTGAGCGGACAGGATTTGCAGTGGGAGTTTACCCCGGGACCAACATGCCTCACCCACTGTGGGCAGCTGCAGCAACGTGATGTGTCCATGTTTATTTGTGATTGTGTGTGTGTGTGTGTGTGTGTGTGTGTGTGTGTGTGTGTGTGTGTGTGTGTGTGTGTATCCCGAACCATATGTGGAGCTGCAAAGAGCCAGGCTGTCAGTGAGTCTCCCACAGGATCATTTGTAACAGCAACACAGCATCTACCCAACATGAAGCCCCTTTGGGGGGTGTACACACACACACAGAGACACACACAAACACACACACACACACACACACACACACACAGACACACAGACACACAGACACAGACACACACACATACAGATAAACATGTACCAGCATCCTAAAGCAGCTGGCAAATGAATTCTTCACCCCAGGCTGTCTCTGAGGTGAAGAGCATCGAAGAAAGTCACTGCTGGAAATTCATCTTTCGTAGTGAGATGATCTGCAGCTTCACTGACATTCAAGATGCACCTTGCAATTATTTTTACTAATAACTAACATGATGAAAGTATTTGCTGTGATCTTGTGGGACTGTCACTCCATATTGAAAAATATTGATTTCACAGCTGCATAAAACAGAAAGGAAGAGAACTTATTCAGATGATGAACTGGAACCAGCAAGTGTTTGTTATTTAAATGGTGTTATCCTTTACATTGAATTCACTGATGGGGCTATTATTCATATTAATGCATTTTCGAACTTGTGCTGTCTTCCCTGATTGAACCTCGTCACTGTGGGCCCTAATGCAAAATACATGAAGAGCTCCTCCTGAAACAACACAGAATTATATGAAAAACAGAATAAGAGTGCATAGACAGTGCTGCCTCATTAGTGGCTGCAAACCCCAGGCTTGCACTTGGGAAATAATTGAACAGTTCAGCACTGCCGACAACGCTCGGAGCATTTTGGAACCCATTTGAACAAATAAGCACCAGGTGCAAGGTTGGAGGATTGGTGAGTTTTATAATAATCTCTGAATAAAGTCACCAAAGAGGCTCCAGCAAGTCCAACAAACAGAGATGAGTTCTGGGAGAGTGTTTTCTACAGACACAAAAAGATGCTGGTTGATTCATGTTACCAGAAATAAGGCATCCACTTCCTTTAATGCACAGTTTTAATTTGCTCATTTGGAGGAAAAGCAAGAAATTAAAATATAAGAAGCAGAAATGTTGCAAAAACATATTCATGCTTGGCTGAGTTAGAAAAGTAAAGTGATGAAAGTAAAGAGCAACTAACTGCAGTGGAAATACACAAGAAATAATTCATTATGACTTTTGACTTGTGCTCTTTCGTTAATCTCTTATGACAATGCGATAAATGTGTATATTCTTTACTTTCCAAGGGGCCTTGGAAATGGGACAGCCTTGGACAGCCTAGTCACACTGCTTCGACGCCACCGGTCTTCAAACGCAGCCTCTAAAGCAGGCAACCCCTGAATCGAGACCGAGCTACATTGAGCTCGACTCCACGGAGCTCCACAAAGTTCCAGTGACTAACTTTGAGCCGAACTTGGCAGTAGGGGTCAGAAATAGCAGAATATTACTGCAGGTGTCTGTACCTGATGCTCGAGTCTGTTCCAAAACGCTCTGAGCACTGTCAGTGCTGCTGAACTGTGCAATTAGGCCTTTTCCCACTTGTAAGCCTCGGGGCTGCAGTCACTAATGAGGTAGCGGTGTGTGTGTGTGTGTTTGTGTGTTACACTGCGCATAAAATGATATGTATATATTGAGGGCCCCGGGGTGAAGCTGCAGCACCGGCACCGACTGATACTCGGCTGCTGAGGCAGAACCTGACACTCTGCAGACCTGAGATCCTTGATCACTATTTACTCAGTTTTTCTTTGTCGAGTAACACCCACCTGGAAACAGCTCCTCTATGCAGCAAAGGCTTCATTAATATTCAGGCAGGCAGTAATTATGAGGAAGATGATTACTACACAGTTTGCATGAGAGAACACTCTGGCACGTGGCACCCTGATCATTTATGTCATTTTACATATCTTTACATATCATGAATGCAAGTGTCCTCTGTAGGGCTCGAACAGCAGCCTGCTCCCAACACCGGCTCTCCTCTCATCAGCCAGAGGAGATTGATGCAGCAGCTTTCAATACAAATATGAATGCATGTCTATTTAGGACCACCCTGGAAAGAGATGAAAAACTTAAGAGAATTGTGCATGTTGTCACTCTGCAGCGATGCAATCAATTTTTCCCCCGTTTTCATCTGAACAGGTCTCAAAACCTCCAAACGAATTCATGGTATTCAACCCAAATATGATTTCTTTGCCGCCACTGACCACAAGCAAAAGCAGCAGCTCCACAGAGTACCCAGACACTTGACTGAATGGAAACTACATATTTGAAAGGTCGCCACGTGGAAGGATTTGCATTTCTTGCACCACAGCTCCGATCCGAGCGTGGTAGAGCCAGACAGTTGGCAGCACTGATCAGACTTGGAACGTTAATCACTTTTTTCTGGTCCATTCACCTCTTACAGGGTCTCATCCAGTCATTCTTAATGCAGCAGGAGGAGCAGTCAGGGGCTCGGGGTCCTGCTCAAGGACACTTCAATAAACTCTCTGGAGGAGATGGCGATGGGAAGAGGAACCGTCTCATTACTCGTGGGACTAGTGTCACCTCCTGAGCGAAGCTACGAGTTAGACAAAAGCATTGGTGCAGAAGTTAACCCTCACTTCAATATCAGATTTGCAGTTTTGCATTTAAGATGCAGATTTATCCTTTAAAAGTCGTTGCAATATATGAAAAAGTATGAATCTTCCAATTTAGAGAAAAGCAGCTTATAATCTTTAGTCCACGACTGTCGTGGGTAGATATGAGCAGCTTTAGTAAATTTCCTTTTGAGGGTTCGTGGTCGTGGAAGGTCTCCAAAGAGCTGTGGGCTGGAAGAACAAGAAGTAACAGGATCATTTATAATATTTTATATGTTTGAACAGTGTCGGAATTCACGAGAGCCTCTCCTCCCTCACCTTTCGTCTCTTAACCAGCCGGCAGTCTAACGTTCTTTCTGTTCACCCCAGCCCACTGACATTTAACTCAGCCAATGAGATCACCTCTGCCTCTGGAGGAGCCAGGCCTGTGAGAGATGTTTGAATAACTAAAACTTCCGTCCTTGTGTGCATCTGCGTGGCAATCAGTGCATGTGTGTGTGTGTGAGCGTGTGTGTGTGTGTGTGTGTGTGTGTGTGTGTGTGTGTGTGTGTGTGTGTGTGTGTGTGTGTGTGTGTGTGTGTGTGTGTGTGTGTGTGTGTGTGTGTGTGTGTGTGTGTGTGTGTGTGTGAGCGTGTGTGTGTGTGCCTGCGCCTCATCACATTTCAGGGACCAGAGGCAAGGTATTGTGACATTTGTGAAGGCACGTAAAACCTTGCCAGGGTCTCACAGCTCTGTCTGTTTGGATTACGCTCCCTGAACGTCTGTAAAAATACTTCTATCGTGCACAGAAGATGAAAACAGGCAAGTTGACTCCAGTTTTATAAATGTTAGAAAACAACTGGACAAATGAAGCCATCATCCACAATCTGACTTTTATGATATGTTATATTCTCTTAAACCCGGCTTCATCCATGTTAGTGGATGGGAAACTAAGCTAAAGAGATGGTAGGTGGAGGGAGGGAGGTATGTGGTAGTCCTCATCTTGGACAGCTTGATAAAACTCAAGCAGCGATGGTTTTTGAAAAGAGATTTGAACCCTTGAATTGCAGCATTGTCTCTGATGCCACCAGGTCATCTGTTCGCAGCTTCTCAAGCAGAACGCTTTCAGAAACTCATCCAGTACTTCCGGCTGATTGACGGCCTCGTGCACAAAGGGTGCTGGAAAGAGGCTCAGTGGTTTGCCGCGGCCCATCATGCCCCTGCTAACCTGCACTTACAGTTCCCTTTCAAAACACCAGAAGATCAGAGTCGCCGTCGGATTCTCAGCTCGAAAGGCGACAGCCATGTGACTCTGATGCAGTCTGATAGAGCAGAATGGGTTCTCACACTCACCGCCCAAAGGTAACGTATCAGCTAATCTCAGCGGACAGTGCTGCTGCTTGTCAGCCCGTCGGAGGATGAAATGATTCTTCAAACAACAGAAACACAAATATCACACATATATCATAAGAGAGCAGAGCTGGGGACCATGAAAGATTCAGGAGGTGGACACACATCCGAGCCGAGGAGCTGAACAAGTCCCCCACATGGAGCTGATGTGTATTGATGTGTTCACTTCAGCTGTCTCTTTGGTTTCATCACACGCTCGGATGATCGCCCTCCTGCCTCAGAACCACCTATACCGACTATACCTATACATTGTTTATGGCAAACAGGCAGGACAAAGAGATGGAGTTCTGTTGGCGTCAACAATGAGCTGGTTTTGATGAATAATTCATTAGCGTGGAAAGGTCAGCGAAAGGTCAAGCTCGAGGCGATGAGGTATTTGTCCTCTGCCGCCGGGTCGTCGTCCTAAAGTCTTACTGTATTAAATATATCCGTGACACATACTTGCACTCGCACCAACCAGGTCGCGCTAAAACAATTAGACGCGCGAATGAGCCTCCAGGAAACTGCCCGGCGTCATTAAGCAGGCGGGCAGATGATGTCAGCCGACAGCTGGAGGCGCTCGGACGGGTTCATCACACATCAGGCACCGCGGGGCTGATTTAACTCTTCATGCTTGGATTACACACACCAGCATGATACTGTGCCGACGGACAAAGCACCTTTGAGAAACATACAGCCCCATGATCATGCTATAGTGAATTCATTTACACACTCTGACATTGATTGTGACATATGTGGAGTTCACTACAGTAAACAAGGGATTCCAGGCACAGACGGGGTCATTGTCAGACTGTGGATCAGCCTATATACTTAACAGAGGGGAGAGCATTCATATAATATAGACAAATATTAAGTTTATCAGTATCATTATTAAAAGTTAGTTAGAAAACAATGCAAAACCCTCCAACTGCAGACTTAGGGGAGCTGGTGCCCATGCAGGCACGAGGTCCGTCACTTCCATTACCACATTTTATTTAGTTAAAATTGTATTTTGTCAGATTTGAAAACTGTGTCATTTCTCTTCAAGTAGAGTTAACATCACTGACTGCTTCTATTGATGCAGCTGGACACATGTAGAGTGATCCTGCCAGGGGTCTTCTCACACCCTGACCCTGACGACCCGGCCCGGCAGTGACAAGTTCCCCAGCTTGTGTCCAAGAGACATTAGTCCAGCGCTTGTCCCTCCTGATCCGCAGCCATCTTGAGGCTTTCCCTGCTGTCTCTGAAGCTCTGACGTTGCCCAGGAGGCTGCAGGCTGAGATCTCAAAGCCCCTTCCCCCCCACATCAATGATCAGACAGAGTGCACATCACCCCACATCTGCTGGCGCGCCTGCACCAGCTCTGCATCCTTTGTTCTCTCGCTGTCCTCTCCTCTCCGGGCTCCTGCACGACCACTCGCTCAGATGTTTCCAAGGTCGGCACCATGTCTCGTCTCCGGATGGTGTCCGCAACGAGTTTCATTCCCAGATCAATCCTCATCCTATGCTGATCCAAGGAGGCCTGCTTCGGGGCTTTAGGGGAGAGATCTGAATATTTCCCTGGTCCCTTCATTACTGCATCCTGGTGGTCTGAGAGGCTTTCTGGTTGATGGTGTTGCAGATGGATGAGAAGTCAGATGAGTCTAAATCTGCCTTTTAATCGTGTCACCACTAATGTTCAAAAGCCCTAAAACTGTACTGATTACTCAAGGCCTCCAGCCAACACCTCCTGGTCCACCTCCTGGTCCACCTCCTCCTCTGCTCCCCACATCCCTCCACCTCACAGCTGGCTCGGGTCACTGGATTCCCCGTGTTGCATCACCGGCCTCGCTCCACTGACCATAAACTCCTCACCGGAGCTAAACTACCTCAACAATACAACCTGATTGTAGAATAATGTGCTGGGGACGAACAGGCCTGTTGGAGAAGCGAGCATTTATGTTAGTCCTATAAAACCACATGAGACACATTACACACAGCAATCTGCCCCCGTGGTACCATTTGCTCTGCAGCATCACAAATACGAGCCTTGTGACATGTCCAAGTGTGCACACGTCCTTTCCTCTTCTAATGAATCACACCCTATAAACCTGAAGCCACCACACTTGACCAGCTTGCGGGAGGACAGCAGAGCGAGCGCTGAAGCGTGGCCATGTTGCTGAGCTGTTACTGAGTTTGTCTGCTGGCTTCGTGCCTCGGCGTACAGTGTGCAGGAATGTGTAAGTGTGTGGCGTGCCAGACAAGGTGAGAGCACCGACCTCTCTCAATCAGACGGGGGCAATGATCCGACCAGCGCTGACCTAATTTGGTCGGGGGAATCTCTGATCCACTCGTGTTACCGTCAGCGACCTGCGCTCCGTTTGAATTCCCCGCAGCTGTTTGCCGTGACGGGAATCAGCGGTACAGGTGGGGAGATGAGGGTGAGCGGGGGGGGGGGGGGGGGGGGGGGGACCTGGTCACTGCTGTGGTTTGTGTCTAATAGCCCGAAATGTCATCCAGTTCTTAAAAGGATTTTGAGGCCCATTTGAGAAAACAGTAGAACACAGTCAGTTGATTCTTATAAATCCCTTAAAGCAGTGATGTCATTCTGATTTCTGTTATAAAGCCCTGAAAGAAGCCCTTACAGGAATCTACAGTTAGTGTGGGAGACATCTTCGGACTTTGAAAAGTCCCCCCTGAAATTTAAACAAATGTAAAATGTCTTTCTTCCTTTAAAATCATTAATTACACAACACCTGAGATTTATTTGAGACTTTCACATTTGGATATTCTAACGATATTGGCTATAACCTTTACTGCAGACAGCCACCAGATGGCGTTTGAGATGCTTTGGCTTCACTTTTGGGGATCAGCCATCTTTATTTACAGTCTACGGTTAAAACCAGAGAAGAGCAAATGAGAAGAAATATGAGATGCACACAATGAAATGAAAGTTACACATTTATTTTGTGGGGGATGAAAGTACGATGCCTTCCAGGGAAATACACTTTATATTTGTTTTTCTTACATTTCCTCATAAACAAGACTTTTACAGTCGCAGCTCTCATCTGATCCTTCAAGAACCTGGTTTCAGTTTGTGAGTGTTTCTCTTCAGACTAGAACTCTTGTGTTTTTACTTGATATCTTATGCGCATTGATTGTCGCTTGATTTGAATACCCCAACAGGATTTGTGTACAGAACAATCCTCCAGAGAATGTTGCTCTTTAGGCGGCTCATGAATATGACAAATAGATTTATTGAATCTATTGTGTGATTGACTGAGCACTCTTATCAAAAGGTCAAAATAATCCATCTGGGCCCCGGAGACGCTGAATGAATTGGTCTAAACAGAACATTGTATGTGTTTATGTGCCATAAAGACGAGACAGGTCGGGATTGAATCTGTTTATCCTGCAGGCATGTGCATGTTTATGGAAGCAATTACAAAATGATTGGCCTACATTCATTAAACAAGCTTCAGAAAGCAGGAGTAGAATTGCGATACGTCAGAATATCAGACTGACCTGTTGTGATTCAGCCGACTGGGACCAGATATCACTGAGGCTGGTCGATAGGAGGCTATCACTCCATCACCAGACAGGGTGTGGCTCTCTCAGCTCATGAGTCCCTCTCTTTCAGACTCTCAGACCAGGATCCGGAAATATAATGGCGTGTGTGTAAAATACATTGATACATCTGCATCTGAAAATACAATAAATAAAAACTCATCCCCAAAAAACACAAAACAGTCTGTGGAATAATAAACTGGGAAATATTTTGAGACCAGTCTTATTCCTGTCCCACTGGATTAAGGCCATCGATTCACCCAGTGCACCTCGAGGTCAGAAATTGGCTGTTTGTCCACCCAATCAATGGCCACCTTACTGCTGCCTATCCACCAATCAATAGGCCTACCTGCTTTAATCTCACCACAGCTCCCACTATACATGTAACCCAGCATCAATCTATCTATTCACAGTATGGCCCTGCATCCTCTCCGGCAGCAAAAATCTCATAATGGAAGATCCCCTGAGGAAGAAGTTCAGAATCAATAGTTTGAGAGAGAGAGAGAGAGAGAGAGAGAGAGGCTGAGGAGATGGGGATTGTTACGATCCTAATCTCCCTCTTGCTGTGGACTTAACGAGGGAAACAGGGAGAGGATCCTTTTGTCTTTGTTTTATTTGTAGGAGTCTGATGGAAATTTGTAACACTGAATTAAACTGAGTGTTGTAAAATGCAAGAGAAAGAATGAGAAACAGAAAAAGGTTCAAAAGGCTAGTGAAGCTCAAATGAAATAGAGATTTTGATGGTAATGCTTTATGGGTTTTTAACTGTCATAATTCCCTCTGTGTTGCTCTTTGTCTTTGGTCTGCAACACTTAATGCATTTTTTGATGTTGCTGGAAACCATGTTGATAAGAACAATGAGAATTTATCAAAACAGTAAAAGTATAAAACCAACATAGGCAGCTCAGGATGGAAATGTTCTGTTAGGTTGAAGGAAACTGCAGAGGAAAAACAGTGAAGTAGTAATTCAATGCATTGTTTATATCAAATATTGACTGGAGCAGCTTTAATGAGGCCTGGTTTACTGCCTGCTGTGGCCGACTGAATCAGGATGGGTGACTTTATGAAGCTTTGGTGGTTTTGCTCACAGGAAGTGTCGCGTTAGGGAGAAACCGGTGGAACGAACAACAGACAATCTGATTTTATGAGTGATCTGGGCAGAAATAACGACAATAACCTCTTTATCATCAACAACAGAGCAAACAAAGAGGAACAAAGCAGGATCTGGTAGATTACCACACAGTAAGAGGCGGTGACAGATAGTACCGAGCTCAACCCCCCCCCCACCGTGCTCTCCTGGTGCCACAGCAGAGCCAGATGAGGGAGGTAAATAGGTTCTGACAGCACATTACAAAGCCTCTCGGCTGGAGCCGTGTGTTTTTAAAGGATGGCGAAGGACACACAACACACAGAGAATTACACAAACAAATTTATATTCAAGCTTGCTCCTTAATGCAGACACAGCTTGAGGCACAGGTGCAGCACCGTGAGGTAGAAACCCACCAATACACTTACCGTCTGTTCTAATGAGAGTTTTATCGCTGCTACTTTTATTGAAAGCCAATTATGAAGCCTGGTGACGATTCATTTAGCTCATAGAAAAAAATCTCCACCCCTTCCCAGTATGCAGAAATGAAGCCAGAATATACTGGGAGCCATCTTGCACAAAGGGTTTAGGGTTTATGGCATGTACTGAAGCGAGCCACCAGGGGGTGATAGAGACATTTCATATTGCTACAGCCTAGTTTTCGCTAGCGTTGAGAAAAACATTTGATCTAATTTAACATCTGCTGCCTGTAGCTTGTTGTTCAGACCTGGGAGCCGTGTCAATCTTCATTTTAACTCTTAAATATATTAAATTCTCTAAGGTTCAAGCTTTTATTGCAGCAAGATATTAACTTATCATCCGGCGTGTTTCCAAAAGGAAAAAATAACCACAATATTTCACAGAGAACTGTCCTTCCATTCTTCCCGGAGACGATTATTTCATCAGGGTCGCACCACTTGCTTCGCCTGCTCAGAGCAAATTACGGCAACCGTCTGGATGTGCAGGCGTGTGTGGAATCTCTGTAATTATCCTCTGCTCCGAGGAGCCTTGAATGATTGTTGGTGTAAATGCATTGATGCCCCGCTCCTCCATTTTCTATTCTTGCTTCCGAACCGACGAGGATTCGGCTGCTTTCGCACTCTGCTCTGCAAAGGTTAAAGAAAAGACTCTGCCCTTTTTCCCCGGCACACACACACACACAGTCACCCTCCATTGCTTATTCATACACACACACACAGACAAGCAAACACACACACACACACACACACACACCGGCAGCAGAAGACGAGGGTCAAGGACAGGAGGGACCTCAGAGAGACATTGTCGGAAGCTGATGGCCTCTCCAAAACAAGCAGAGGCTGGGATACAGGGAGAGGGAGGGAGGCAAATGAAAGAAAGCTATCAGCAGCAGCAGCTGGATTGGTTGTGACAAGGTAGTGATGGGATGGAGAGGCTCCACCAATATAGAAAACCCTGCCGTCAGCAGTTCTGCGCCTTCAGGTAATGGGCAAATAACACGAATTCACTTCCTCCCTGATGCACTCACTGCGACAGTGTGGCACTTTGATTCCAGCGAGAGTGCTTTCCTTTGTCGCCCTGCAAAGCAACAAGGGGCTGGTGGGAGAGGCAGCTGCATCTGGCCCCATCTCTCCTCCCAGCAGATGCACCACGCTCTTTGTCTTCCTTACTGCCGCCGCTGCCTTGCATGTTTTCTGCTGAGCATCCAAATTGGAAATAATAACCCCTGAAATTTCCGGCCGCTTCTGTTCTGCACTTCACAACCTGGACATGAAATCACTCCGATTCCCTCTCCACACCACAGATGGAGGTGAAGCGCCTCTTTCCCATTTGCAGCTACCAGCCGGGCTTCACTCAATTACCCCGGTGGCATTTTCGTGACCTTGCACAAGATAGCAATGACCTCGTCGTCCCGCTGAGCTCGTCCTTTTTCTTTTTTTCCCTCCTTTTTTTCCAGGGCACTGCAAGTCTTCCATCACGGCGTGGGCTGATGGATGCTTCAGGTGCGTGACCTCATGTTAAACACGGGGATGACAGAAAATCCATTATCTAGGCTCTGTTTGAACACCTGCCTTTTTAATTGCTTTGAAGATTTGTATACTTCTTGGAAAGAATGAATTCTAAGTAAACTCGATTTTTCCCTGACAAACATTAACCAAACACAGACTCAGTTCCTGTGGATGTAAAAAAACAACCTCTGATGTGTAATCACAAACATAAGTCGTGAATAAACTGCTGCTTTGTGACTGAGGACATGAGAACGTCTCTGCTGAGAAGTCGTTTTACACACAATAAAGATGTGTTTGATACAAGTGGAAATCAACAACCACAGATTATTGAAACAATCAGGTGCAATCGTATAAAACCATCAACGGTTTATAAAAATCACTGCTGTGATCAGTGGAGCCTGTGATCAAAGTCCTGCGGATACACACTCTCGACCAATCACGAGTCAGGCTCATCTGATGATGTAAATGAGTGGGAAGAAACCACATTTCATCGTGTTTCACAGTCAAACTACCGGAGCTAATAGTACAATGTGAACAGAGCCGATTGTGCAGTGCAGTTAGTTATGAGCATCACACATACATATATGTGTGTACATATGTGTATTACTCACAGTAGAGGTGGTTTCCTTGCAAAACAGTCCCTTGAAATTCATCACATTCCTTAAAAGCGAGGAGCAGCAACACCCTGATACGATTAGCTCACGTGCAAAAAACAAATGGCAATTCCATTTGTCGAGGTCTCATTATGACAATGTGGTCTTGCTCTGTTTGAGATGAAGCTCTGTCCTACTTCACACAAACAGCTGAAACTGAAGCTCTCGCAGCAGAGAATATTTTGGGAAGAAATGCAGTTGATCTTTGACCCTGATGCACAAATGGAGGAGCAGAAAATCCCTCGCATGTCACGATGCATGAGGCTACGACAGACATTCCTGACACTAACATTTCTATTCAGAGAAAGTTCCAGCAGAAAGCTGCAAACAAACATATTTACTTGGAGCACCTGGCAGTTGCTTTTACTGTTATTGTTGCTGGACCTTGAATCTTAGACAGTCTTTCACCTTGGTGCTAAAATAAGATCCCATAAGTAATGAATGTGAACACGGGACAAAAACAAAACACATCGGAAGTCATTTGGGGAGAGCTGCATGTTGTCCTGACGCCGGGACCTTCCTCACGTCGAGGTCATCCTCACGCTGAGGAGAAACAAGCTCTTTTAAAAACACCCATGTCCTCTCAAATGACATATTCATGTGCACAAGTAAAACCACTTTTTCAGAATGTGCAGCTACCATCTACACCATGTAGTCATCTCTATATAGTAAATATAGTATAATGCTATTATTCCCTTTTGCAGTAAGTTGCCTATATAAGGAAATGAACAAACCATTGTATACAACAGTAAAAAAGAGAATGAGAATTGTTATTTAAATATCATTTTCAGTAACACAGACTTCCAGAGACACATTTGATCATCCTGGACATTTTCTTCTCCATTTGTGTTGTTTACATTGTGCAAAGAGAGTGTATTGATCCTAGAGATGCAGTTCAATCAATCAGTTTCTTCCAATAAGAATATATCCAATCAATATCCATGTTTTCTCCTTTTTCCGCTGGCCCAACCAGGTGCAGTGTTTATCAGAGAGAGAGACACTCTCTGGTTTTGTTTACAGTCACTCCAGCTCAGTGAGTGGGTTTTCTCAGTCAGCTCACATTAATGCTCTTAGGTGCACTTCATTACAGGCTGATCCTCCTCACACTGTACACCCCACACAGCCGAGCTCTGATGAGCGGTGACAGTGAGTCGCACCGACCCGCCTGACGAGCAGGGATATGAGCAGCGACAGTCATTGCTCTGCACCGTCTAATGAAGTACAGCCGCTCAGCTCCATATTTAAGATGTCAGCTCGTGTGCTTGTGTGTCATTCTGCGACTAAACTGTTCTGACTGAACACAGAGGCTTGATACAGTCGCTGTGTGATCAGCTGAGCTGCACCGACACCCTGAGGCCTCCGTGTCACTCCTCGTGCACACGCTGATGATGAAGTCATTCACAGCCCAACACATGCTCATAAATATGCAGGAAAAAGACACAATGTGAAAAAACGGCAAACATCAATTAACATTCATATAATAAATATCAATATTGTGTTCCTGTGGTGCAATAAAGCAGCAAACACATTGAATTCAATCGGAACTGATAAAGCTAAATCTTTTAAAGACAATAAGGGACCTTATCAACATTTTGCCAGAGTCGGCAGAACATGGGCTCTGTGAGATATCATTCCAGCGTCCTGGGGGGAGTATGCCTCTGCTCATGTAATGCTCGCTGCGACACTTCCCTCAAAGAGGCAGAAAACAAAAGGCGGCCGTGAGGAAGGAAAACACAACTCGTGTTTCATTAAATCAGCGTGAAGCCAGAAAGCAATCAATGCAGAACACAACTTCACCATTTTCCTACACAGAAACTGAAGAGGTGTTGTGATGTGAAAGAGAAGTATTCAATCAGTTTGAGTGACAGCTGCCGCAGTGTGTACATGTAACTGCACCTCCGGTAATAATAAGATTTTCACACATGAAAGTACAAACCAAGGTTCATCTCTTTGTTACCATGTTTACATTTGGTCTGGTTGGTTTTAGTTCCTCGTTTTAATTTGAGGGGCGTCACCTTAGTGGTCTGCATCAATCTATACTTGACATTGATTGGTTTGTAGAAGGGCAGCTTCCTTTCAGCATTCCATACCGACCTATGATTAAGAGTCACATGCTTGTAAATACACAGCTCCTCTCAGCGATCTGTTGACGTCGTGACATAATGGGTTTTTCCTGAAGGCAACAAGGTGGCAGCTTCTTCATGACCTGATTTAAAAGAGGTCTTCTGCACCTCAGAATTCACGTTTTCCTCAATTCTCAAAGGAAAATGAGATGAAATCCAATCTGTGTTCACAATTCTATACAAAATCCAGGATGACGGAGCCGTGTTATTACTGTCTGCTCAGTATTTGTAATATTTCAAAGGCATTTCTGCTTTGCAGCGTTGGCTGAGCGTCACAGGATGTGACAGCCGGCTGTGGAGACCACTGTGCTCCGCAGTGACACTCTGTCCCCTCGCATCAACTGCAATGTCCCCGACACTGACCTGTCACTGTCCTGCCTTTAACCACCTGCTCGGGGGGGAAACAAAGCAGCCATGACAACACCTGCCCACATCTGGCCTCTGCAGCCACCCGGCCACTGTTTTTACGGGTCACAAAACTATAGCTGGTCCTTTTTGTGACGGAACAGAACCCTGGCAGGCTGCTGCAGCGGAGCAGGGGTTACATGAAATGCTGCTTCCAGTGCAGTTACACACAGGAAGCCACAGGAATGATGCCAACAATGGAATATTACTCAGTGGAAAAACCCATTCATTGCTGGTACGGATGTGGATTAAGGGGTGAATGCAAGTTTTCTTTTCCATTTACAAATATCAAATAACTTCCTTTTTCCTTGATTATTTCTGCTGTAAGAAGAAGACAATTGCGTGTCGGCCGTTTCCACAAAGCCACATGTAACCGACAACTTTTAAAAATTCAATTAGTGCAACTTTAATGTCTACAAAGGAGAATCAAGGTGTATTTCTGTCTCTGTCCTGATCTTTACCACTCGTGTGCTATAAATAACTTCAGCATCAAACACCAGGCTCCTCGACGCTGCCTGATCCGCCTCTTGTTGATGACTGCAGCGCGTGATGATGATTAAATTACAGCAGGTATCTTCATCATCGTCACAGTTGGCGTCCGCACTCATCCCCAGATTATATAAATTCAAATGCATGCTCCGGCGAGATCAGAGAGCCGTGCTGTCAGACACACATGGAGAATCAGACGCCGGGAGATAAAAGTGTAAAATGATCTGATTTGCTTTGTAATGAACTGAGACGTATAGAGCGTTGAATCTATCTCCTCAGGTTGTATCTGGAGTTACTGCCACTATCCTTCAAATGTTGTAAGAGGAGAGAAAAGCAATTGTATGCATTTCATTTTTCTTTATGTTTTCTTGCACTTTTCAGAGAGTAACACCGACATTTGTCTGCATTTATTCCAAAGACAGAGTGGCAGTAGATGCTTTCTTCTTAATTACAGTTTTGTCTTTGCATTGTGGGAATAAACCATCAAATAAACGACTTGTGCAGCGGCGTGCTTTGAATGTTCATACCACATTGAGTGGGAATAATAATCTCCAGCCCTGTCTTAGAAGTTATTAATAAACATAAAATGCTGCCAGTGTTTACAGAGGAGGGTTCAGTATTCATCTTAGCACACCGAGGAGATTACGGTTTGGGAAACACACTCGTGTTGCTGCTAGTTTGGAGCGACACCCTGACATCAATCTAAAAGTTTTGTGCTCTACACAAAGTTAAATAAAAGACGTTGCGGTGCTGGAATCAAAAGATAATCTTCTATTATTCTGAGGCGGGGAAGCTTTTTCATTGCTTACATAATGATATTTGGAAATCGAGCAATGTGGCATAAAGTTGAGGAAGAATATTCCTCCAAACGATAAAACTCTCAGGCAAACATTGCCTCTGTGTATTTAATTTAAACGGTTTCCATTTGGAGAATGTGAGAACAAACACTCTGTACAGGCAGGTGAAACAGGACGGAGACCGAGAGAGGGGAAATTCTCTGGATACACATTTAACATAACACAACTTGTCCTCTTTGTGTGGATGGGGTGAAGGAGGCAGTGGAGCTCACTTTGTGCATCAGTTTCCCTCCCAGCTCTTCCTCCCTTCAGCCTCTGACTGCTCCTTTAGAACAAGCTATGCGACTGGGAGAGCAGATTCAGCGATTTCACACGTCAGTCGTTCGAAAAAGAAATTCATGAAATCTAATTTCCGAATCTAATTTCCCTCACAATGCTCAAATCCCCGGTGACTAGGACACATTAGACGGAGCCGAACCAGATGTGCAGCAGTGAAGGAGAAACCAAGGGAGATTACATTCCCTCTGTGATATTCCAAAACAGCATTTGAGGTGGGCACGTTTTCTTTTTGCTTTGAAATCCCTTTTTTGTATCTTGGTTTTGACTGGTGGTATTTTTCTAATCATGCATCTGTCACATGTTAGAAACGTCATGCGGGAATTTTCCTTGGGGGTTGGTAAGAAAAGTTGTGGAAAATGTGCGTTCAAACATATACTGCCTTTGGGGAAATGTCCAGACTTCAGTGCATGAGTGAAAGCAGCCATTATGTTCTAAAAGGGCTGTAACGTAGCACCATTCATGTTGGCATTGTTCCAAGACTGGGGCCTATATATAAAATAAAGTTCTTAAGGTGATGTCTGAATCATTCCCCTTTCTCCTGCACTATATTTACTGTCTGCCGTTTTATTTCAGCGTCTGAATTCTGAAGGTGTGAATTTATCCACTGGGGCGATGGAGGACGACCACCCAGAGGTTTAATGCATAGAAACACTGGAGAAGAATGAAGCTGCAGGATCCTGGTTTTTAAACTTCACCTAGAACAGTGTGGTGTGTACAGTAAATAAGTCAATAAGTACACTTATTAAGTGGTGTCTAAGGGATCTGCAGAGCGTAGCAAACTGCAGCACCTCTGTCTTCTTCAGCCACTCCTCTCCCCTGTGGGACCCACTGGGCCAGTAATGACTTTGTTATTAAAGACCAGTCGAGTCATTAAATCTCACAAAGCGAACACGTAGCAGCATTTTTAGGAGAAACAGTTTAAAGGTCTGGTGGGATGAGGTGGTGGTTTCTTCCTTTTTCCTTCAGGGTTTTATATAATCTCCATCTTATAGAACCCCAGATGCCAAAACACTGGAGGTGAAAACACTGACATGTAAATCAGTAAGATGCTTAACTCCCACACAGCACCTGTTCTTTGACTCAGCCTATCTACTGGCTCACTGTTGAACAACCTCTGTGTGTGTCTGAGGAAATGTGAAGGTATCAATGCCTCACACACACACACACATTCACCACAAGGCGCGGGGCGAGCCTCCTCTCCGACTTAATCCTCGTTCGTTTGTCTTCCAAGCCTCTCCGTCGACTCTGTACATCTGCGTGTGAGAGATATGCAGCTTGCCTTTGTCAAACCACCGACTCCCCCTTTCTGCCGTCCAAAAACTACAAAACAAAAACAGGCTACACAAAAGCAAAGCCTCAAAGCGCCTGAAGCATCCGTCTGGTTGCTTTTATCATGAGAAGGGCTGCAGCTGGACTCCAAAGTGATTGCAGACACTTGGACATTGCTGGATGACAATAGCGACAGAACACAACTATGTGCTGATTCTTAATTAGTCCTCTGCTCACACGGAGTTATAGTTCAATGGTGTGTGTCTGTATCCGGTCTGTGCTTTCACCACCAGGCTGTGCCACCATGTGAGCCAAATAATCTCATCAATTCTGCTTCAGTTTGCCATTGATGTCGAGACCCGACCAGACTTTAATGTGCTCAGAGACTACGAGAGCGGAAAGACCTCCCACTCCTCAGAAAGGGCCACAACATTTCATATATAACATGGACACAGGCCAAAAGAAATGGATACTTAAATAAGTCTTAGGGATTTATTTTCTTTGGGAGCCGGGAAATAATTAAGTTAGGATATCAGCACCTTTGCCAAAAGCATATTTCAGAAGAAACAATTTACTCCTCTAAAACACATGCATTTACAACTAAATATCACTCTGCTAATGGATTATAAGACAAACTAAATTGTCAAAGTTAATTTCTGGTAAGTTCTTTGTTAAGCAGTTATTTTATGCTACAGAAACAAAGTTAAACGTCGTGATTGGTCGACCATGTAAAATAGTAAATGGTCTGTGTTTGTGGGTCAAATGTCTCTGCAGCAGGTTTTAATCGGCTCCTGCTCCAATCAGCATTTATTATGAGGTAGCACCATATTTGAATCATTTAACACTGCAGTGATATTGCAGAGGGGTGTATTCATTTTACTGTATAGTGGAGGTGAGACTGTATTAATGCTTTTCACAGTCAGACGTCCTGACATAGATAAAAACACTTCATCTTCTCTCATACATGAAAAAACACACATCCCATTACATCCCCGGGCCTTTCGAGGACATCGACAACAACAACCAAAGGGCAAAGTGTGTGTGTGTTTATCCACGTGTGCACAGTGCATGCATATGTGTGTGTGTGTGTGTGTGTGTGTGTGTGTGTGTGTGTGGGTAGAGGGGGACGTCACGTTTACACAATCTGACAAGTAAATCTATGGCGAAGGAAAAATGCTCGGCCATCGGAGTAAAAGTCTGCAGCCTCAGAATTTGAAAAGATAAGTCTTCTATAAAAAAAGGCATCGCAGATATGACAGATCTGGGTCTCCACCAGTGTGGAAAAGTGAAGTCACAACAACTCGCTGTCATTATTTCCTCGCTCCGCGCCGGCGTCACAGACTCAGTTGTGTTCAGGATTCTGGGTTTAAATTGGTCGAGGGGCTCCTGCTGTGTTTGGAGTATTTCTAGACACAGTCGCACTGCACAGTGTACAGCACACTGCTCGATACCCAGCTTTGAAAAACTTTTTCTTATGATTCCTATTTTAGTTTTGTCTGGTAAAGAATGAAACATTTATGAACTCTGCAGCTTCTAATGTGCAAAAAGAAAAAGCCTGCACACACACACATGCGTCATCAACAGGATCCTGCACTATGCACCTCATTCGGTCAGTGGGGCAACAGTGTGTGTGTGTGTGTGTGTGTGTGTGTGTGGGCGGGGGGGGGGGGGGGGTATGTGTGTGTGCTGGTGTCCTCATAAGGATAGAAAGGGAAGAAAAGTGACATATTTGGGTTATTGGGGTTTTGGATGTATGTTTGAAATCTCAGCGTGGTTTTTTAAGTTCTTGGAGAACCTAAGATCCCCATGAGGTTTAGGAGATTGTTTTCCTTGTATTATCATTATGGGATGTTTAGTATATACTGTTAGAGGTGAGAGCAGAGGGGAATAAAGCCAGAGTTCCATTTCATTTTATGTCAAATAGTCTTAATAGTAGTCTTGATGACCATTCGCCCATTCCAACATTCACACAGAGCATCTTTGTGCTGTGGGATTAGACTTCAACTCTCCCCTGATCCTTGTGAAATAATAAAACAAGCACCACACGGACTCAGGCCGGCTCTGCTTTAGATTTCCTCTTCAACTGAGTTCAAACAGTCTCTAATAAACCGAATTCCCTTTTGCTTCTTCAACTCTGCAGCACACTTTTCAAACATGTCAGCAAGTTCGCCCGTCGCCGCTACGTCAAGAGTCCCTCGAAAAACAAGCGTGCTTTCTAAATCCCCCTGAGTGCCCCCCCACCCCCCCCACCCCCCCACCCCCACCCCCACTCTCCTGCTTCAACAGTGTGTAGGAAGCGTGTGGAAAAACCGAGGACGATATAAGTAATGTGTCAAACCTGGAGTGAGATCAAAGCAGCCGAGCCGAAATAAAAAACCTCTTACACGGCAGCAGCGGCAGGTCGGGGATTTACATGTTATGCAACATGGTGGCTGTCGTATTATAAAACATCCCCTTAAGTTCTAAATGAAACGCTCCCCTTCGCCTTCCCTTGAACCCGACAATCTTCAAGAGGCCGCGTCGGAGGAGAGACTGAATCCCACGCAAATCTGCAGCCGGTTTTTTATGGGGTTTGTTTTTTTCCACTTGCAGGAGTTTTGTGTTAATTGATCTTCAGTGGTGCCGCGGTGGGATTCTTTAAAAGCAATTAAATGCTTTTCAGTTCCTTGTCTGCGAGTGACGGCTAATTGTGTTTTCATCGGAGCCGGGTTGCACCTGCAGCATTTGTTAATGAGTCATTTTGCCGAGACGCTATTAAGCAGAGTAATC
Organism: Pleuronectes platessa; assembly: GCF_947347685.1. Lineage (NCBI taxonomy): Eukaryota > Metazoa > Chordata > Actinopteri > Pleuronectiformes > Pleuronectidae > Pleuronectes > Pleuronectes platessa. Next base: position 3,259,940 of record NC_070649.1, read on the forward strand.
TATAGAGAGATGCTGACGTCTCTGGATGTTTACCTCCTCACCGCAGAGAGGGTTGATGGAGAGGTAGAGGAAAGGATGCAAGGTCTTATTTTGACTTTAGCAAACTCACTTGAGTTTCACCTCAACTGAAGAAAGTTTTTCAAACCGTTCCCTTGAACAAAACCAAAGCAAATGTGTCCTGTCTGTTCCTGGAAGTTTGAAAAAAGCTTCAACTGACTCAGTGCATTTTATTTTACCTTTCACTGTGTATTATTAATGCAGTGACACTTTGCATTGGTCATGTTTCGAGTGAGTACATTTACTAACCTGAGTAATATCAGCAGCCTCTGTCTGGTTGGTGTTGTACCAGGAACTCGATGCAGAGCAGAAACCATCACTCTGGTTTCTGTGAATTCAGTGGACAGGCTGCTGCTGCTGGACGTGTTCATCACTCTGGTCGGAGACAAGGACCCTGAAGCAAACACAGAAGCTGGTTCAGACTCAATAAATGCTGTAGTGCATGGAGGTCGGTCCACAGGAATCAGTCCAGGAGAAGCCAAAGTACCAGGAAATAGCAGATTGTCTCCTCACAGCAAGTTTTAAAGCAGATTCCAGAGACGAGTTAATGTAGAAATCATTCTCAGCCTAAACATTGTCATATGGCGACCCTTAGAAAGCATCTGACGACCCGTAAAGGGGTCGGAGCCCCCAGGTTGGGAATCAATTTAGTTGGCAGCCTCCAAAAAGACGTCTTTTGATGTGGGTGAGCTCAGTAAAAACATAGAAACTACTCTGTCACCTGCAATGACTTTGGAGAAAGAAGCAATAGCAACCAAACGTCCAATCAATATCTAATCTACAGAGTGTTTTTATACTTCTTTCATCAAAACACACTTTTAAAAGGTCAGCACTCAAAGGGAAATGGAACAAGACATAAACTGAACAGAGACTCAAAAGGCTAAACTCAGAGAAAACACATCACAGTGTCAGAAATGGAAATTTACACATTTGCAGAGTGTGTGAAGGTTTTTTTTATCCCGGGATGTTCAGACGATCAATATTCTGTGAACTGTCTGTTCAAACATGTGTCTAACCTTTTCTCTGGTGTTTGTGAAGGAGCAGAGTGTACACAGGATCCTTTTAATATCATACATATTTTTCAGTGTTGTAGTTTATGACCTACAACTTAATCTTTCTCCAAGAAATTCCATCAATCAAAACATACTAGGACAATGACTCACGGGTGAACAGGTGGAGGGTCTGGAAGGAAGTGGAATTCAAAAACACAGAAGCAAAGATGAGGTCAAAAAGGTCAACTTGATCAACACCTGACAGAAAAACTGACGAGACGAACCTGTGATGAGGAAACAGAGAAACACGGTAACAAGACACAGGTGGAGCTCATCAACACAGGAAGGAAACCAGACCAGAATGGGAAGTATTGAGATCATTTTCAAATTTAAACAGGAAATAGTTAACTTCAAGTGAAAAGATTAAAATCCCTGAATTAAGCATGAGGTCAAAGTCCATGAACGCAATACGTGCTCCACAGTGGGACATGAAGAAAGAAAGAAAGAAAGAAAGAAAGAATGAATATTGATTTGGAAAGTCATTCTTCTGCAATAGAGATAATGATTTTTTTTAATCTGCATCGTTTTGTTGGCTTATAGCTTTAAGGCTTGATTGAATTTCGGGAAACTGTTGGGCCTTGTCGGAGTTATGTTCTCTACAGAGTCTCATTCGAGTTCACAGGTTTCAAATCAAAGCTGAAAGGAGAGATCACAATCTGAGGAAGAAATTGGTTTTAACTGGTTTATGCAGAAATTACCAGAGACAAATATTCAGATTTAATTTGCTCTGCTCATATCAGGAAACGTTAGATCGTGAAGCAGGTCTCAGGTTTTAAATTGAAGATAGACCCCCGGATGTTTTACAGAGACGAGCCCCTGCTTCTCCTCCCTGCGTCTCCTCCCTGCTTCTCCTCCCTGCTTCTCCTCCCTGCGTCTCCATCCTCTGTTTCCTCTGTGAACTCTGCCAGCTTCACTCCCAGCTGAGAGGAAGGAAAGACAAAAGAGAGGGAGGCCAGAGGAGAAAAGAGGAGGAGGGGTCGGTCGGTCGGGCCGGAGAGGAGGGGTGGGGCCCTCCAGCTGTTAAGGATCTTAGGAGATGAGCTCAGCGAACACACACACTCACTCGTGCTGCGGCAAAGTCCCATTACACACAATGTCAAAGTGTAAAGAAACACATTACTGTAGCTGCATCGAGGGTCGTTGAGTTCTGCATCCGGTGTGTGGTGTGGGGTCCTGTCGGCCTCGGGGACGAGGAAGATGGATGCTGGAATCATCCACGTGTTCAAGGTCTCTCTTCCCTGATCTCACATTTATCATACGTGCTGTTGTATCAACGTCAAATTCAAATGAAAAAAACCTTTTCTTGTGATTATAAATGAGTTTTTCGCCGCAGATGATCAAATATTGATCGTGTGGTTCAGTAGAAGATGAAATGAGTCGAGGCAGGATGTGGTCAAACAGCTGTAATGTGATACAGGAGGCAGGAGAGGAAGTGTGTGTGTGTGTGTGTGATTTTGTGTGTATTTGTGTGTGTGAGTGCATGTGTGTGTGTGTGTGTGTGTGTGTGTGTGTTAGTCCTTGGGTTTTAGTACTTTCCTTTATCACAACCCTGACTATTTTTATACAAACTGATTTGATTCAATGCTTGAGATAAATATGAAATCCATTGAGATGGAAGATTTGTTTTGCCTTTCATAGAAAAATTGGTCCTGGGCTTTCATAATGAAAGGTATTTTATTGATTTAATATTATTTTATATTTAATATTAACACTTTTTGATTATGCTATTATCAAATTACAGTACAGTACAATAACAGCTCCAACACCAACTACCGCTCACTGGAGGTTTTGATGTGAACGTTATACAGATTCTATAAACGGCCACTTTATGATTCAGTGTTTAGGAATTTCCTTTACATCAGCAGCCTCCCTTTAGGATCTGAACCAGCTCTGCTCTCTCTGTTTCATTTGAAGGATTTATGAATATGTGTCACCTCCACCAACAGTTTTCAGGACGGCCTCTCAGATCACTGCTGAATAAAAGATGATTTTTTCCTCCTCTCTCCTCAAGGTCACATACCAGTGCTCCTCATGTTGCTGGTGCTTTACATGGATCAATGCAAAGCCAGCATGGATAACTGCCTGGGTACATGGTAACTTTGATCCATTATTAATAATGCTGAGGTGCAGCTTTTTGGTGTGTTTTCAATGTGCTCAGGGGAATCGTTTGTGCACACAGCAGATTCTCAACTACCAGACAAACTGTCCTTGGTAAAATCCTGGGAAGAAACTTTTATTTTCATGATATTTTGGCTTTATATTAATTTATCTGTTCCAAAAAAAACAAAATATGATTGTCATTACCCTTTTGCTGTCTGTCTGTGTGATGTTAAACACATAAACTCTTCAAAATAAAAGCCTCACCGCTGCATGGCCTCAAATCAAAGCTCCTCCTGTATTCAATCTAAAAGATGAGTTGCTGTCAAAATATAATACAGATTGAGTCACAGACCAAACACGGGTTCAGGCTGACATGAGATGAGATGACAAAATACAAACCTTAATCCGTCTGATGCAGGTAAACACAGGCCCATGAATCAATCATCTGTGTAAACAGCAGCTGAGGATTAACGCCGCCTGCAGACGCCCGGGTCAGGTAATTGTGTTGGTGCAGGCAGAGATAACACCTGAAGGCTCGCTGATGAGAACCACCATTATTTTTCCTATAAGAGAAGAGGAATCATTTGTTTGTTTTCACCGCAGACTTTATATAAAGATGGAGGAAGCCCAGATCACCTGCATGTGAACGCTGGCGTCTGACGAGTCTCTGCAGCCATCGGGAGAGAGATCGAGATGTTTCAGCCTGATTGTAGGGCACCACAGAGACACACACTGATAATAATAATACATTTAGGCTCATTCCAATTTCTGTTGGTGCTGGTTCGCACAGGTTTGAAACTTTTTAAATAAAAACTGTATAATTTATAGATAAAAACACCAGAAAATCCTGTCCCTTCACAGCAATTTGGCACAGACCAAGTGATGCACGGTGCCGCCGTCCTCCCAAGGACACACGACAACAACACTGGAAAGCCATTTTTCATTTAATGGGACTATTAAGGTGCCTCTTTGAACGTTTGATATTAAAGCAATTTTACATACTGGCAGCAGGAGATAAGTGCTCGCGACGTAATGAGTTCTGTTGGCGGAAAATCACATTGTGACTTCAACACACTGCACTCGGCACGTCGGCCGTTATGCTGCTAAAGCACACTTCAGGAACAATCTGCAGCAGTAAGACTCATTTCATCACCAGAATAAGTTGCACACAATGATGAACATTGACTGTCGAAAACAAGTGAGATTAATAAAAACTAATAGCGTAACAAGAAAGGGTCTTCACTGAGGTCCTGGAGGAGGCTCGGTCCACAAGCCTGAGAAATAGAAACATGGAATTCATGATTAAACTCCACTCGCACTTTAACACAACCTGAATATACAACTCAAATTCATATACATCCTATAAAAACCAAACCACAGCGTAATAAAAGTTAACAATAAATCTTCCGTGCTCATGGCCTGTGTGTGTCTTCTTTTGAATGACGTGCTCATGATCGTTCAGGTGTTTTCTTACGATAACTGATTAATCCTACCCGGATGTTCCCTTTTTTTCCGGTGGGTTATTTCTTAATTTTCCAGATGGCGTGGGAAATCCCCTGTGTTCCCCTCGAAATGTGCAGAAATGACAGGCGGGGGGGGTCCGGTCTTCCCCTTGTTTAATTGAGTTTCAGGTTTTTTTGGGCTCCCCCCCCCCCCCCCCCCCCCCTTCCTCCTCGCCGGGACTCTGAGTCATCTGTGACCTCGTGGAGGTTTAATTGCTTTTGGCTGTGGAGCACCTCTGGGAGCAAACTGGCAGCTGGACAGGATTCCTGTGCTGGGAGGTGCTCCCACTCACTGTCACTGGTCTGAAAGGATCATCCAGTGCAGAGTCATTTAAAAATCATGTCAACTGTTGATACACTGATCCCAATTTGTTTTAGTGCTACCAGCATCTCTTCATTCACATTAGTGTCAAATGTGTTAATAACGCCTCCCCGTCTGCTCGCACAACAAATTAACATTCCCCTCCCACATAATCCATCGTGATTACATTTACATTTGCTCATTTGGAAGTCACTTCCTCTCCAGCGGTACAACACTGAAGGTTCAGACGCTTTCAGACACTTTCAGACAGGCACTGACATTTTCCTGAAGTTTGTTGTCCAGAACTTTTCCTGGCAACCCCCAAGTTAGATGTCAGAGTGAGCCCATGTGAGAATACAACAGGAAAAATGTGTCTGCTGTCATTTGAGCAACCGAGAACAGATTAAGATAAAGAGAACATCCAGGACATATGTTCAGGTGTTAGGGGTCTTAGGAGAGGAGATGCTCAGAGGAAGTGTCTGGCCCAGCTCCATCCACCATTACACAGCGTCACACCCCCGTTCCATAGCAGCAGAACTATTCCCCAGCCCATAAAGGTCGTCTTATAAATTCACTAATGAATAGCTGCTTGAAAAACGAAGCTGCCTCACTCCTTTGTTTGCCGAAGAAAAGAAGAGCCTTGATTTTTGTATTTTTTTTACTTTTAATGGCTCTTCTCTGCAATGACGCCAGCAGAGAGAGGTTCTCACTCAAAACAGACCTGATACAGAGCAGAAGGAAGGATGCACTCTCCTCTCTCTCTCTCTCTCTCTCTCTCTCTCTCTCTCTCTCTCTCTCTCTCTCTCTCTCTCTCTCTCTTTCTCAGTTAGGAAGTGTGTGAATGTTTCTAATAGGGTTTCTAATAATAGCGTTGCTGCGGCCTCTTGCATCTGTGATCCATCCTCAATCTTGGGCTTTGCTCGCAGATGACTGATAAGTGAAGAGTCAGTAGGCTGCACTCAGCTGATAAGACAAGTCTGCACAACCCTATGGACTCGCATCTAATCTCCACACAGTTTGATTCCAAAGGTTTCTGTGTGTGTGTGTGTGTTGTGCCACCTGACCTTCACAGATTCACTTCTATTTTTCCAAACCAGGCCGAGGAGATATTATCAACCCATTAAAAGAAGCGATTGACTCGCTCACACGACAACTGAAGCGCTCTCTTGTCTTCTGTTTTTGCCAAATTAGCAGATCCACCCGGGTGTCACGCTTCCCTCAGTCCTGATCGGTGAACCAGGGGAACGGCCCGGGAGTGAATGCCGTTTGAATCCATTCAGGCTGCAGACAGAACCACGTGTTAGTGTTTGTTTTGACCCGTGGAAAAGGGGAAGCACACGTTGAAACAAAGGATCCTGAAGTTCAACAACCTGCAATGAATTGCATTCGCAGCTTCGGCCGTGAGCAGAAGGTTCAGCTGCTCTGATAACGCGTCTGTTGTGCTTCCTGCAAACAGGAACATTTAAAACTGGACCTTAAGAAGTGAGATATTTTGCATCCTGGTGATGATGAAGCAATCTGTGAGGGTGAAGAAGTAGTATCAGCTATTCTCCTATCCTATCTATCTAAAAATCTTTAAATAATTCGGATTATAAATGAATGCAGTGTGGTTTAGCCAAGTTACCATGGCAATCAAAGTAATCCTATAATTGATTTAGAGACTGGCACCTGATTGGTCCATATGTGACCTTGGCAGGAGGTTGATTGGCTTTGTAAACAGTTATGCTAATGAGGCTGCAGCTCCACCCGCTGCTCCATCAGCACATAAAGGATCCCAGAGGAGTCCTCCTCCCCTCTTCCTCCCTGCTGAGACTCCAGTCACCCACAGTTTAGAGCATGCGGAGCTGCTACTGCTTGTGTTTGCATTTTTCCCGTAATGAACCCCTGAAAAGATTCCAACGTGTATTTTTAAATTCAACGAGCCTGCAGACTTTAAATGATCATTCAGAAAAGGCTTCTCCTTGTCCCCTTCACACATTTAGTATTTGAGGGGCTCTCTCCGCTGAGCTAAAGCACCTTCATACATTACAGTCCATTAACAAACAGCAGCAGCAGGGATGTAATTGTGATTTAATGGCCTGAGACAGGAGAAGCAGCAAATGGAGAACACCAGGTTGATTAAGGAAGGTGATAATTAACCAGCTACAAAATGTGCATGAATGATATGTTGAGATTACGTTTTAGCTTCAGGCTGTTTTCCCTAATCGTATAAAAGCATGAATTCCATATTTAGCGGAACTATTTCTGTGCACAACACGCATCTGAAATCAAAGCAGGCTCCACACACACATGGTCGGGATGCAAACATTCGGAGCTTCACGAACAAAACACGACCTTCGGACATTTACAAGAAGAAGGAACAATGTCCGCGAGGATAAAAATGAGATTTTTATAGGACTTGAGTTACAGCTCAGCAAAACAAACGCACCGCAGGGTTTCAGCAGCGCACCGAGAGAGGCTGACAACTGATAGGCCTCTTTAGGCTCGGTGTAGCATCAGTGGCACAGCGGGGGAGGGGGGGCTCTCTGGTTGGGGAGGTGCGAGTGTGTGGTGGGGGTGTAGATGGGTGGCGCTCATGCCAGGGACCCATCCGGAGCTGATTCATGCTAATCAGGGCAGGTGGGAGTCCTGGGTGCGTTTTTTTGTTACCGGGGAAGTAAACACACTCAGCAGGGGAGTCACTAATACCACACAAACACACACACACACACACACACACACACACACACACACACAAAAACACACACAAACACACACACACAGACAATGGTCTTGTTTGATGCTTGTTTCTATAGTCTTCAGGGGGTCCTCCACTCACGGACAAACTGTAAATTAACTAATAAATAAACCCACACACAATTTGTATTGGGTTTGTAAAATGGAGTATTAGGGCCTGAGATTTTGTGAAAAATAAAGTTGTAATATTACAAGAACAATGTATTAATATTATTAAAATAGTTTTAGGAGCAAATCGAGGATCACAGGAAAAGTAGAGAAAGAAAGAAGGAAACTATTTGAGGAGTAAATTAAGCAGCTGTCCGGCCTGTGCCTGAAACACAAAAACCAAATCACTGGCTCCTGCTCACATGCTGTTACTCTTCGTATAAAGTATAAAGCAGCCAATGAGGACGCTCCCCTGAAATCGTGTGGGGACATGTGGTGAGTCAGCGAATATTTGGCCCCTGACCAAAAAGGCCAAGTCGGGGAGCAGATGGTCGGAGAGGAGCGATGCAGGAGGTCAGTGGTCTCCATGAAGCCCACACGGAGGATCAGGCATATGGCGAAGCAGACCCCAGAGAAGAGGCTGGTGGAGAACGATGAGAGAAAGTAGTTTGTCGGATTATAAAAAATCATTTGTATGGAAAGTCAAGAATTTAAATGCAGTTTAACGTCATGTTCAGATGCCGGAGCAGCTCCGGGGCTTTGAAGTCACAACCAAAATCCACCAGAAAAACCTGGATGTAACGGGAAACTCTCCACCCAATGAAACACAAGGCAGGAACGTCTCTGGTTTATTTTGATCCACGGTGAAATTCACCACAGAAAAGAAAATCCTCCGAGCATGAAAAGATTTTCCTGTCGTTCCCACAGTCCTCCTCCCAGCACATTCCCCCACGGTGGGCAGCAGCGAGCCAAAGTGAGATGAGTTTTCCAGTTTAGAGGAATAAGAGCTGATTGCATGAATGTTGAAGTTTAGAAATCACACACCAGTAGGTTGAACATTTCTTTGAGGATCAGAATCACAGTTTTTCAAGTTTTCTGGTTATTTCACTCTACAGATTTCTGTCTCTTTCACTTTACTTTGGTTCTATTTGCATAACTTTGCCTTTTTACACATGAAGAAAAATGCATAACATCAATAATATCATTAATGCAGCTTTGATTGCCTGGAAACATTTGCATTAACTGCATATTAATGCACATGAATTTGCATCTATAGCCTGGATTCCTTTCTAAATTTGTGCCCATTCTATATGATTTCTTCCCTTTTTTTTATTTGCATATTGAAAATGTGCATTTCAGCATTTTACGTTGTTTTCTTCTGGATATTGAGCAGAATTATTTTGCTTTGCTTCCCAAATTTCCGCTGAAACCTTATCTGAGGAAACCCCCTTGTGCAAACTACAGCCCTGTTGCCTCGCCTTGTTGTGTCAGCATTTTGGATTAATCCACATTTTTCCCATGTTGCACCACTTCATTATGAACTAAAGGCTCGTCATTAAGCCCCAGCCGTCTGAGCGCCTCCCTGCCAGAGGGAACATGTTCCTCTCTTCACCCTCTTTTCTCCAGACCAGTCCTGCACAAGCTTTTTCCACAAAAATAAATCTCCATTGTTTCGCTTTCAGTCCTCTTCTATGTTACAGCTGTGCATGACTGATCGTCTGAGGCAGGAGGATTCAGGGGGAAACAATGCACCACCAGTGTAGACCTATTGATCCTCATGCTCCCTGTCTGTGTCCGTCCCAGCTGGTCCTGCAGGAACATAGGACAACTATGGGTATGGGGGGGGGGGGGGGGGGGGGGGTGTTGAGATGAAAGGGCCTCACACACACACATAGACACGATCAGATTTACATCCAGAGTACTCGAGAAGTGTGTGGGAATATTCAGTGGGGGAGCAGCGCCGATTTCTGCTTTACTGACAGATAACAGCTCACTTCACCCGCTTCCATATCTGAGGCTCGGCCGCACGTAAACACCAATATGCACTTGATCGATTATCGCTCCCGCTCAATCGAGTTCCTCCTCTCGCCCTGACACTTCATCCAAGCAATTTTATTTCTTAATCAAGATGAAGAAGAGCCTCTCACTCGTACAGGGACAGTGATGAATAGAGTCTGTCTCCCTCTAAGCCTGTTACGGCAGACAAATTAAGAAATGTATTTTCTGTAGCAGTGTAGAGTGGGAGAAGGATCTTTGGCTTAATATTAAAACTATTTATCAAAACTGTACATTGGGGAAATCTGGAGTGATGCCTCGAAATGGTCTTTGGATAGTTTACAGAAATTCCCTTTATGAATCAAACTCAAATAGGGAATCGCAGTGAAGCAACCCGGAGCTTCTTCCTTCTGTGATCCACTTATTAGTCTGAAATTGAGATAAAATGTCCAATGAGGAAAGACATCTTGACGTCTGGCAGCTCGGTTCTCCAGCTCCCAGTTTGTCACCTGTCAGATTAACTGAGGCAGGTGCAAACAAAAGAATACGATGAGGAGATTCACTAATCGCTTTTCTTTCCTTTCAAATAATTTCTGTCTATTGGGACTCGGCTGCCATGGGCGACAATGGAGCTCGACCTTTTCACATGCGGCAGAGAGGAGTGGCTCCTTGTCACATTTCACTCACAGAAATGCCACCACTGTGTGTGTGTGTGTGTGTGTGTGTGTGTGTGTGTGTGTCTGCGTGTGTGTATGTGTGAGATATATTTGTGTCTGATTCTGGATTCAGTAGAAAGAGCAAAGTTATATATAATAATTTGACTGTGAGTTTGTGAAAGGAAACAGAAAAGCTGCTAATATCATGCAAACACTGGTGCAACGTTTATTATATTCAACATCTTAGCTTAGCCTTTTGACAAACAAATATTCACTGTATAACCACCAATAAGACAGATTCATACACTGTGTGTAAAGATGGATGAGGCGTCTCCACTTCCTCCCATGTAACATTACATTTCATCGCAATCCTCGAGACACTTTGAGAGAATTAACTAAAGTCAGCAGGGTTCAGCCTCTGCAGACCATGAATGTTAGTAAAGAGAGAATCTGCAATCTGTCCAATAACTGCTGAGATATTTCATTCTGGACCAGTGTAGCGTATCCAGTGACATTTTCCTCCCGAGGGCAAAGCCACTGGTTTGTCTAAGAAACACAGCTGCAAGTCATAAGAGCACGAGCTCGGGAGAACGGGGGGGAAATCACTCGCAGCACATCTGTAATCAATGGATTAGCTCACCTCTCTCCCTCATACTTACACAACTGGGTACAATGAGACGTTACAGGACACTTCAAGCAGAGGACAGGGCGGACTGCAGACATGCAAAACGGATTTCTCTGCCAGGTCGGTCCACCCATGTGCAGGGTTTCAGACGGGTGTTAGTGGGATTCCTGACTTATTACAGTATCTGGGTCAGGCTGAATACCAGTACAAGCTCAACCCAGTTAGGGTTAAACAGGCTCAGAGTCGCTGTGGGTCAGTGTCGGTCCACCAGCGCCATTACAGTGAGTCAGCGGCTGAATGTTTCAAGGTGTAAACACATGTGAAAGAGCAGCTGCAGAGTCGGACATGTCAGGATGTGAGCGTCTCTTTTCATCTGCAGAGAAGCGTGTCTCAATTCTAGAGTTTTTATTTGTTTGTGGTTTTCCTCGTCCCCACCCTGCCTCATTCCCACAATGCATCTGGACAGGCCTCAGTGAACTTGCTTGGAAATCACCTCTAAGGAAACTATCCCTGTTTATTATAAATATGACAAAGCACAAGGACGAACCCGAGGTGCACGTCCATGAAGAGTGTTTTGAAACTCAACTGTATGAGCTTGTTTCTTGAACTTTTACTAATTTAATAAGTAAAACTAATAAACTGGAACAAAGCTTCGACTTCAAGGTCAAATCTATTATAGAGTTTCATTCTTTTTCCGTCCACTTTCAGGAATTATCAAACTTCCTCATTAGAAATTAAATAATTAAGTCTCAAATAGACTTGGATCAGATATGATTCCTTCCTCTATGCAGCCTGAATAAACACAATGCTGCATCTTTCCACTGCGACATTTATTTTCCACCTGACAGCCCTGCCCCCCCCCCCGGACAACCTCATACATCTCAGGCCTCATGCATGTGATGAAGTCACCACATGATATATAGGTTTGCCATGTGAGAAAAAGCAGTTTGCATGCTCAGAGGGCCCCGGGGGGGGGAATTGAGCCCGGCCTGTACGACACAGTCTGCCTCCGGTGGTACCGTAACTTTTCAAACTGCAGAGGAGAAGCAGTGTGACTCACAGAGAGCCGTTTGTTCCTCTGGCTCCAGAATGAGACGTCAAGGACTCGAGTCCAGCTTGTTTTTCTGAAAGGGGAGACTGCTGACACACGGCATGTAAAAACTCTTTAAAACCTGTTTAGTGTGGTACATTAACTTATGTCCTTTATTTAACTTGAGTCTGTTCAAGTGTTTCAAACTAATATAACGTTAACATTAGATCTGCGTTAGGGTGTGTGTTAGTGAAGCCACCTAAACTTTACGCAATGATGAGGGATGAATGACTGATCTGCGTTGGAAGAACTGGGATCAGCGGAGGATTTACAGCATTGTTGACAGGACGCTAGCTCATTCCCCACCCTAAGTTTCCAGACTCCACATTAAACTGGGTCATTAAAAGTCTCGCTGAACAAGAAGTCCGACTCCAGGCGTGTCCCTGTGTGGAAAATGTAAACTCACCACCTGGGATTTTACAGAGCAGGAAGAGGACTCACCTGTGCAGTCACTGACACCACTGGAACTTCATATTTCTCAAGGAAATGACTTAGTTTTAATCTCATGTGGTAGTTCCTTCATTTTTCCTTCCTTCCTGTATTTCATGACCATTTTTACCAGCTCAGAAAGCCGATGACACCTCCGATTGCAAAGCTCCTACTATGAACATAGATCTGTTTTTGGCGTTAAGTTGTTTCCATCGCATGTGCAGAAGTCCGTGTCTGATCTCTGTTTCTAACGACTTGTATGTGCATTCGAGTTGGAGGGAGAGCACGTCTCTATGGAAGTGAATGTAGTAGATTAAATGATTCAAGCCATCGATTTCTATCTGAACTCCAACAAAGAGAAGATCCTCGGTTTCAGCCTCCATGCAGAAATTCAGTAGATCCATCAACTCCTCTCGAATAAATCTCTTTCTCACTCAATGACAAATAAAGACACTTTGCTTCAATTCCATTTGCATTTATTCTAAAGGGAAAATATATAATTCAATAAATATCGTCGCAACAACATTGGCAAAGACATTTTGAAGGTGAGATCAACATTCAGGAAAACATGACAATGTACATGGGAGGGAGACAACAGCTGAGAAAATAATAAAGATAAACAGTCTGGCAACAGTACACTGGCATTTGAACAAGCTAATTGGGGAAGTTTTAAAAGTTCCATTAAAAGTGCATCAATAACTAGATTCAAACAGTCTGTAAATTGCACAGTTGTTCAGACGAAAACCACAAATTCAACAAAGTCTCATTTTCTCATTCGTTGATCGTTTAGTTGCATTTCCAATGGAGGCCCTCGTGGAATGAGCTCGTAGGACAAATAAGATCATCACAGTTCAGTGTTTATTCAAAAGACGTGTGGATGACTGAATATATTGATAACCAGTTATCAGAAGTTAAAGTTAACACTGCACCACACATAAAACTTGGGCCTCCACCAGATTTCTTTACGTGCATGAATGAAGTTACGACTTCCTGCGAATCCTTTGGAAATGAGTCGATGTTGCTGTGACGTGTGCTGGGCCTCTACGAGGAGAAATTACCCAACGGATGAGTCAGAGAACTTCTGATAAACAAGTTAAAGTTCTTTCAGCTCAATCTCTCACTCCTCGAGAGGATTAACGGCCAAATTCAATGTTTATTACATGGACTGATAGAATCGATGGCCAAACCCTCGAGGCTGAATCCAGCCTCCTTGCTTATTGTTTTCAAGTTTCATGTCGTGTGGAGAACGTCTTCAGAAAATCAGCAAACATCTACAGCTGTTGAGGGGAAAAGTCGGCCTGACTGGTACAAACGTGCAGTTTTAACCTCGGACAGCTTCTAGCTTCAGCTCCTCGTGGCTGCAACTCATCAGGATTAAGCTTAAAAATCAAACAATGACGCAGTTACACACCAATGACTTCACATTATACCGACAACATCTCAAAGACAGGGGACACGCAGCGCCAGGATTCCTTCAGGCGGCGCGAGGAAACGCCTCTTCTGGTCTCCTCTGCACACAGACAGTTACTACAGGAGCTACAGGAGCAGGGGTGAGAGGGAATCAGTTCCAAACCACAGGGACGACTTGTTGTATAAACTCCGAGCTAAAAGTCCTTGATCCGGCACAAACAACAGCAGCTCCACCTTTTTTTTTTTTTCTTTCTCCCCGAGTATCCAAACCCCTAATCGCAGGCTTTGGTTCTCATTCACAAAGATCACACGTTCTCAAACCCTTCCTTTACAAATGAATGCGTCCTCATGACATCACTCCTCCTGCTCATTTCCTGTCGGCGTGGAAAGCCTCCACCGCGTCCGCTTCGTCCTCCCGGAGGAAGCAGGTCACTTCCTGGAGCAGGTAGCCCTCTGACAGATTGCTTCCTTGTCTGATAGGGCAGGGGGCCAAATGGATTGGGACGCTATGACGCGTTGAGTTTTCGTCGGTGCAGAGTATTCCAGTAACATGATGATGAGTTGAAGCTCACAAAAGCCCTCTCCAGACACATCGGGGGCCTTTAGCATGCAGGAGGGAGCGCTGCCCCATCGTTTCCTGCTCGCACTGGGTTCTGTCCTCATTCTCCTCAGTCTAATCCCCCTCAGGCTGGTCGGTTACATGACAGAGCAACTTTTGGCTTTGTCCTTCCGGAGGTCCGAAGCCACGGCCGCCAGGTCGGGCCGACTGGGCATGTGTGAAATCCTCTTGTTGCCGCGGGTGGCTTTACTGCGCTTGACGTTTTTGTGGTTTTTGTTGATGCAGGCCAGCGTGGCCACGTGGAAAATGTCTCTGACGCTGTTCTCCGACTGCTGAGCCGAGCACTCGATGTAGGGCGCCGAGATCTGCTTGGCCATGCTGGAACCCTGAGGAGGGAAGAGGTCAGATGTGGTCAGCGCCGGAAGAAACGGATCGAGGTCAGGTTAGACTTGGCTTGAGGTCGAGTACAATGAGCTGTTATTCATCAGAGATTACAGTCACACACATGGAGGTTGAACACTGTTAATCTGCCTACCTGGTCATAAGAGACTGGGGTCTGTCTGTGGTTGGAAAGCTCCACCAATGTGCTCAGGTCAGTGCGCAGGTCAGATTTACATCCAACCAGCAGCATCTTGGTGTTGGGACAAAACTCCTGGATCTCCCCTTTCCACTGTGGAGAAACACAGAACATCTCAGTCATGCATCATCGCACAATGTTGTCTCATAATGCAAAAGGGAAATTATCTGTCAATACATCCATATCATATAACAGCTCCCGAATAAATATAAACCAGGAGTTTGAAAACTATGATTTAAAGTAATTCCGTGTTAAAGAAGCATTTTCGTGGCACAAGTTCCAACCCCCCCCCCCCCTCCAAAGGTTAAAGCTGGCACTTCCTGCAGCCCCCCCACACATTGAACCCTGGAATGGAACCACAAATAATCCCCACGTTTCCTCCCTGACAACAATAAACACTCTGTGATGGATGGCATTTCTCCAGGGGTCTTAATCTGAGGCTCGTGTGCCTCAGGACTCACTGGCTGGTCAGCGGATCAAGAGGAAGTTGTTCAGTGCAAATAAATACCATCGCTAATGCTAATGTGCAGAGTCATTGTTTGAGGCGTGACCTCTGACTGACGCCACATTAAGCTGAGATCACAAGTCTTTTGCAATTTCCATGCACACGTTGTTACCACACATGAACAACATGTTTAAGATATTCCAAATTACTGCTAATTGTGTAAAAGTGTTGTACAGGACTTTTACATTAAGACCTAAATAAAGCTGCAGGACATGTTCATCTATGTATTTATAAATGAGTTCTGTTTAAATATGACTAATTTAGGCTGTAGAAATAAGGCCAGAGACAGGTCCTGTCATTTCATCTAGTCATTTATTCAGTCAGCCTGGTAAGACATGTATTATATATCACATTATGTAAGATATCTATTAAATAAATGAAGAATGACCCGAATGGTCCGATCACATGGACGTCTGTGTCCACGTTTGTCAGAGCACATGCCCGGTTTGTTCAATTTCAGAAAATAATGCTTTTAGATAAAAAAAAAAAAACTGTTTTCTGACTCTCATCAAAACCTTAAACCAGTACATGCTTCTGACATGTGGCCAGTGGCTCCATGTGAGTAACTGGTGGCTTTAAAACACCTCAGCGGGAGTTTGAGGAAGTGGAGAGCTTCCTTCTCCCAGCTGCTCCGAGGATTTAACCCAGCGACCTTCCACTAGTCACACTACAACATCACAAGATCTGACCAAAAAAAAATCTAAACTGTCGACTTAAACTCTTGATCCAGTTAAATGCAACACGGCCCTTTGTAGGCACATCCGATGAAATCAAAGTGAGCAGACTTTAAAGAGGAGGAGTGTTTGGAGCTTAAAGGCTGAGACTTCCAACAGCGGCCTCCCTGGATGAAGGAGTCAGTGAAGAGCTACAAACCTTCTTCATGACGCTGTCGAGGGTTTCCGGGCGGCTGATGTCGAAGCAGATGAGCACGGCGTCGGAGTCGGGGTAGGACAGAGGCCTCACGTTGTCGTAGTACGGAGATCCTGAAACAAAGAGGCAACATCAGGATTTAATACACACCCAAGTCCACGCAACAGGACGTGTCACAGTGACCTCATTATTCACTTGATCCTTAGAGATGAATGACCTGCGTGTAGAAATCACTGCTCTGCTCCTAACCCAGCTTCACTTGCTCCCACACACATCCGAAGAACTAGTTTCCTGTCCAGGCAACGAAGTTATCCAAATCCAATTTGCCAAGTCGGAGAAACCTTGATGTCAGAGGACATTGATCAATTTGTCTTTCCACGTATTGAAAAGCCAGCTTGCTGTGTTCAGGTTTAAAAAAGGAATGAGGTAGAAATGATCTTTGCACTTGAAAATGCTCGCCTTGGGAACGTGGAGTTTTAAAACTCTGTGGTTTGTCTGAACAGGAAATACCTTTATTCAAATGAGGGGCAGCAACAGAATCTACCGCCGACCACAAGATATTCCCTGAATGCATGAACACGGGAAAATCATTTCTTTAAACTCGTTCCTGAGACTTAAATCTCTGCAGCGCCGCAATAATCCATAGCAACATGGTGAGCAAAACAAACTGCATCAGTCGGATCAAATATGCTGACTGCGACAAGATCACTTGTTGAAGAAACTCTTCTGCAGAGAAACAGAACTTCAGAGTGAGGAAATGACTCCCCCCTCAGAAATTGAGAACATGTGTGAGTGGCGACGCCCATCCCCCCCCCCCACACCTCCCAAACCCAGCAGACGGAAACATCTCCGGAGAGGAAGAGGGTGAGGAGGAGGAGGGGGAGGGGGGATGGCGTCATGTCAAGGTGAGTCAAGATCACATGATGAGCACAGGCTGACCACACGCAACCGGCTGCCAAGAATGTGGAAAATTTTGTTTTGGGTGAAGTGAAGGTTCCCCTGGGAGGTCTTTTCTAAACACAGTGTGGAGAAGGGCCAGGAATGCACAATGTCACACACACACAAACACACACACACACACACACACAGAGCTTGAATGCTCCTAATCTAAACAGTCTGGATCGGAGACGACACCGTTTTACACGATCCACACTTCCTTCCAGGCCTGAGCCGGGCTCATGACTGTTTGCATGTACCACTCCTGCATAAAGACATGAGCCAGGACTGTCTGTGAGGTCACGGCATCACAACACACACTGTGACAACAAGGTCCTTATAACACAAATCAACTGCAGGACTATTGTATTAGGATGCATCAGTTGTGAACCTAATGAACTGAGTATTTCTTACATCTGGTTTTGGTGATGGTGAAATATAATAACATCTTTATTATTCTAGTAATTACATTTAAAGTAGAATTAATATTCATATCCAAAGTGGATATTTAATGGAAGTTATTGTGTAGCTGTCTACTTATGGTAGTTATTGACAGATCCGTTAACTGGTTTCCAGTTTGCCGAGAGAAAAGCTAAGTCGGCTTTGTTCGGTGCCAGTTTGCAGCTAATGACCGTTCCAAAAAACTGAAAGTCAGTTAAGTATGGACGCCAGGAGTGACACAGAGTAAATGATCAGGATGTCTTGATGTAAACAGAATGCATTTCACGTGGGAACGCACAGGGTCGCCATTTCCCAGCCGCTCCTCCACTCCCTCCCTGGAAACCCCTTTGAAACCCCCTCTGATAGGTGACACCACCTAAACCTCCCGGCTCCACGCTGAGCGGCTCTCGCAGACGCAGCACAGGGCGAGCTGGAATGTGCCCCCCCCCCCCTTCACCCGCAAGAATGTATTTTTATGGCCGTCTCTCAACCGATCACAACCACAGTGCCATGTTTGATCTTTACAGTCCTCGCTGCCTGGAACCAATCACAGGGAAAATAAAACCCTGCTGACATTTTTACAATGAATTGATTGTTATTAATCGAGCCAATGAGAGGAAACGCACGTCTCAGAGTGAGCCGGCTGCAGCCTGTGAGGTCTTGTTGTTGATTTGTCTCCGAGTCGGAAATATTCCCGTGCATCTACCTGGAGATTTAAGTATTTATAGCAGCAAATCCTCTCAGTGCATCTATGCAAAACCCTTCAAGCTGCACAACATAAACAGGAGAATAATGCAAATTGAGGAGCGTGTACTGAGATTTTTTTTAATAGTCAACATTTTTATTCTCGTCTCCTGTTTAGAGCTGAATTAACCCTGCGTCAGAAACGAGGCTTTGAGGTCGTCTTCCTGCCGCCTGGAAAGATAAGAGGAAATCCCAGTGCTAACACCCCCCCCCCACACACACACACAAAGACCTGGTGACTGTCATCTAATTAGCTCCCGTCATTGTTCTCCCACAGGATCTCTATATCTGGAAAGCTACACACACCCTGTCCTCCCTCTCTGTCCTTTAAACGCACTGACACACACTCTCCAGGCCTCTCGCCCTTCTCTTAAACATGGTCGCTGCTCGTGGCGTTCTCACAGCAGCTGAATGACGAGACAATGAAATACAAAGCTCTGCCAAGATGTAAAAAAAAAAAAACTTCTTCCTTCCTGGTTTGTTAATGTGCTTTTCCAGGCTGGTTTCCACAACAGCTGGGATGAAACGCAGCCCTGAATGGAATAAATATACATGAAACATGTCGGAGAATACATTCTGCTCTATTCCTGCCATGCGGCTAATTAATTCAGAATTCCCAGATGTTTCCTGACTTCCACCCAATAAAATAAGAGAAAAGAGAAATTCCCTGCGGTGGCCGGCGAGCGATGGAGTTCTTAAGTATTCCAGGATGTTGGAGACATCTCACTTTCCTTCACGAGTTAACGGCTCGCGGACATGAGAATGTTCTTTATCTCACACCGACACAACCCTGAGGTACGCCAGCTGCAGCCGGCCGACTGGAGGTATGGCAACAGGTCTGCAGCCCTCGCTGATTTACTGCATAGCTAACATTGCTGAGCTGAGGGGCGCTGAGCATGTGTCTCTGTGTGTGTGTGTGTGTGTGTGTGTGTGTGTGTGTGAAGCCTTCAGGGACACCTGTGGAAACAACACACGGCGACAGGCACGTCCACGGAGCTTCAATATATAACCTGGGACCAGTCAGAAGTGTAGAACTGGTTTAAACTGGAATAACATGAACCGATGTCTTCTGTTGTTGCTGTGGAAACAGTCAGGTAACTGCAGATGCTTAGGGTTGTGTGATATGACCCTGGACTTTATAGAGAGGAGCTATGAAGCTGCCATATTGGAGAATAGATATTTGTGTTGTGTGCAATAAGAGAGGACTTTGAATTAACCCAAAGCTCAGCAGAGATTCACCCAAACAAGCTTCAAAGCCACATGAACAACAAAGTGAGTCAAGGCCGACTCCATGAATGAAGTTCAACACGTCCAAACAGGACGAGCAGGTGAAAGTCAGGCAGAGGAGTCACATGCTTCTACTCAAAGGACCGGCTGGATTTTAAATATGCAACATCACACAGTCCTTCCAAGACATTAGCAGACAGGAAGCCCATTAATCCCTCCCTGGATTCCTCTGTCCTTCAGCACGTAGCTGTATCACCAGCACTCAGCTCCGCCGTGATTCAATTCCCCCCTGGAAGTGAGGTAGGGGGATCAGTGAACCACGCCGCGTCTCTCTCTCTCTCTCTCTCTCCACCGAGGATCTGGGGCCTGCTGCGTACAATAGGGGTCTTTGTGGTGGAGGAAGTAGAAACCTTTAGTCTGAGGAATGCCAGACATGCGGCTCCACTTCGCAGGGCCCAGAAATGTGATCCAACGCAACAATGGCCGCCGACACAGGAATGAAGGGGGCACGCAGTGTGGGAGCAGCAGAGGAGCTCCACAAAGTCTCATAACTGGAGACGACAAAGGGAAGTGATCTGGGACGTTCATCACGTGTCCTCCTTTAAAACTCTTTTATCTGAGTCCTCTTTTCAAAAGTAGGTCGTCTTCTAGTTTGCAGAGGTAAATAAAACCCGATCCCATGAGGTTCCCTGGGATAAATATCATCAAATGAGATCCATGGGGTCTAGCACACACGTCTCCTCGGGAATAAGATGTGAAACTGCCTGAGATCCTGTGGTTGAGATTTGATTACAGCGCTCACTTGTTCTGGCTCTGGAACATTTCCAAAGAGAGTTGGAACAAACATCACAGACTGATGATTTCTGAAGGAAGAAAACATTTCCAGCAGAATGTGCCGTATGAACAACAACCTGCTTGACCCAGACTACAACAGCTATATTAAATCAGCTATTTAAAGATGCTCTAATCCACAGTTGACTCTGCACCCAGAAAGTGAAGCCGGTGGTGTTGTTGTTCTGGTGATAAATGCACCAAATGGCACCAAAACAGCTGAGAAAGTTAGGAACTAGTGAGTGAACAGCTACAAATCAATTCAAGCCAGTGCAAGAATCTATAAGTTGTAATAAATGTATAAATAAGAAGTTCTTAGAACTGGTTATAGATGCAGCTCCTTAAATGCTATGCTGTTGATCCCTGTTTTACAGCATTGATAATTAAATATCTTTGTGTTTGAATGTTGGAGAAGCAATTAGCGGAGACCCAACAAAGTTTTTTAAATGAAATACTGAAAAAAGAAAATAGTCCGCCTGAGCTTTCTTCTTAAAAAAAGGCTCTGAGGTGCATTTTTCCTCTTTTCTCCTGTGGAAGAGGCCTCAGGCAGGCGCCGAGCCACAGGGATTGTTCTGTTTACCTTTGCCATCTTCCTACCCTCCTGTTCACACACACTCACGCACACAGACACACACACACCTCTGCGGCTCATTCAGACGTGCAGGCAGGCGGGCGGACAACGTAAACCCGCTTCCTGTGCCGGCGGATGAAGTGTGAAGCATCAAAGGCTGCGGCCCGGACCCCGGTGGATCCCACCCTGAGGGCTGGGAAGCAGGGCCAAGCAGGGTGGGGCCGGGGGACCAAATGGAGAGGAACACAACTGGCAGGCATTTACCTTAATGACCTGAATTACTCTCACCACCCTCCCTTTTAACACACACACACACACACACACACACACACACGAGGCTGCTCATTAGGCCACTCGTCACTGCAGAACAAAGACCACCACAGTGTCTGTAGGTGTGCGTTAGGGAGGGGGATGGCAGGCTAGTGTTTGTCTTCATGGCTGCGTCCTGGTCTTTGTCCGAGTGCATGCTGGGGTCACACACACACAAACACACACCTCTCCTGCACACCTCAGGAGATAAGGTCGATGGTCGTCTCTACAAAGGGACTGGTCATGCTGAAAGCTGTATCAATCAGTCGTTGGGTGTGTCTGTGTGTGTGTGAGTGAGTGTGAGTGGGGGGTTAGGATTGAAGGTGGGTGTGGGGGGACTTGGCTCCATCTCAGTCCCACTGATCTAATAGGAACCACAGCCCCCCCACCATCGCTGGTTTATGAAGCATAAAGAGAAAAAGGGAAAAAGGGCTGCAGGCGGTCTGCCAACACAGCACAATAAAACAGAATTCTCACTCTGGCCGGTTCTCATTTCTTCCACTTTCCAATTCCAACACAAACACACACACACACACACACACGCGCACGCACGGACGCACGCACGCGCACACACACACACGGTGTCGGGGTGAAGGAATTTGAAACCGGAGCTCCTTGTTTTGCTTTTGCTGGTAGTGTTACCGAGCCTGGAAATGAATTTCTATCTGCTGACGCATTTATTTTCGTTTCCTCTTGAGGCAAAACTGAGCAAAAAGGCCGAGAAATCAAACCTCAAGGTTCTTGATGTGATCGTGTGGAATCAGAATGTGTAAATGGATTGTGTAGATTGTTTCTCCTTCGGGAGGAGGAATTAAAAATGTGTCCTGCTGATCCTGGCACGCGAGAAAGCTCGTCATTCAAACTCCAACATCGCTGAGGAATTCCAGACCAGAGACTTGCAACAGCTGGCTGCCGGCTTGTCTCCACCCATCGCACCCACGACACACACACACACACACAACATACGCCTCACTCACGCCTGACTGCTGTGCTATTCACTGCTCAGGCATTGATGGATGGGAAAATGGGTTGTTTACACACACACACACACACATACACACACAGGGGACGCAGCAGCTGGTTTGAACCCAAAGTCCAACCACCAAGCGATTACAAAAAAAAAATGGAGTTCCAGTCCACGTGTTGCACAACAAAACTTTCCCAATAATCGCAGTGAGGAAACAGTGAGTGTTCTCCAGATGTGAGAACAGGAACATGCGCAGCCTCTATCATTAGCTCTGTTTCCCCGTTCCTGCTTCAGCTGCTCTCAGCCGGGAAGAATTCATACGAAATCCATTCCTCTCCCACATTTCTGGGATCGCTGGGAGACAACACAACCTTTCCATGTGGGTGAAAGGTGAGGCCTGTACCTAATCTGAGGGGAAGTGTGCCTGGCGTGGAGCAACAGCACCCTCTGACCAGGAGAGAGGATTAACCCAGCTTTATTGATTAAAAATGGGTCACAGATTAATTTCATTATTCATAAACGCAGCCCTGCGCCTCTTTACATCTCGTGATTCTGCCATTTTCAAGGGAAACAGCCGAGTGTCAGAGAAGTGGTCAGACACGGGCTGAATTGAGCCTCTGGAGGTTTGACACGTTATCAGCTGTTTGCATGTCCACAGAGGGGCTGTGCAAGAGAGCTGCGTGTTTGAACACGTCTGGACACTTCACCCTGGACTGATCTCCTGGGACACACACACACACATACAGACACACATACACGCACACACACACACAGCATGGAGCAGGCAGGGGGGTGACACATTGCACAGTGGGATTTTTTTACCTGAGGTGTCCCACAGGCTGAGCTCGATCCTCTGCGTGTCGATTTCGAAACTGGCCGTGTAGTTCTCAAACACTGTGGGGACATAGCTCTGCAGGGGACACGGGGACAGAGAGCAAGGATTATGGGAAATGAAGTGTTTAGATGTCAGATTATGCTTTTAATGGCTAAAATGAGAGGTCACATGCAGAGAAATACAACACTACTTCAATTACTGCTATTATTAAGATACATTTACCAAACTAACACAATACTACAGCTCTGCTTCCACTATTGGACATGCATGCATCATCATTACTGAAGCATCTGACACATAAAGCACCATCTGATCATGTGACTATATTTACCATTAAAATCAGGTTTATTTGCAGCAAGGTCACTGGTGTGTAGGGTGCAGGGTTGAGGGGTAAAGTGGATTAGGGTGAGTGTGCAGGCTGTAGTGTGGGTATGCTGGGTGTGCTGGATGCAGGATACTGGGTGTAGTGTGGGTGTGCTGGGTGTGCTGGGTGCAGGATACTGGGTGTAGTGTGGGTGTGCTGGGTGCAGGGTGTAGTGTGGGTGCGCTGGGTGTGCTGGGTGCAGGATACTGGGTGTGCTGGGTGCAGGATACTGGGTGCAGGGTGTAATGTGGGTGCTGGGTGTGCTGGGTGCAGGGGTCTCACCTCCGGGAAACAGTCCTTGGCGAACACGTGAAGCAGCGCGGTCTTCCCGCACTGGCTGTCTCCCACCACCACTATCTTACACTTCACGCTGTGACTGGGATCCATGCTGGATTTGAGAGATGGCTTCTGACACGAGCGTCTCTCCTTCATTGATTTCAATCGGGGAAAAGTGTAGAAAAAGGCAACAACAATAAAAGAAATAATAATAACAGGAGTCCGGTCCTGATTGGTCCAGATGTGGAGGACCAGATGTGGTTGTTCACGGTGCCTGTCCGGTTCTCAGCTGCTCCTCCCGGTGTCTCGTCCTGCTCTGAGCCGGTGGAGCCATTCCCCTGTATATATAAGCTTCAGCAGCCAATGGCCGCGGCCTCCTCCTCCTCCTCCTCTGGATGAAGATCCTCCTGCTGCCCTCCACCATGGCGCCCCCTACAGACCCAACACGTATCTGTCAAATAAAGCAAAGTAACATTAGAATATACAGGAAAAAAATTCTCAGTCTTGCTTTGTTTTTTTTCTGTCTTTTTTTCTGTCTTTGAGCTTATATAGATTACATCTATATAAGCTCAAATTAAAATGACACCAGATTTGGCTCATTATTGGATTTACTAGAATGTATCTATATCCTCTGAACTGGGTCAGGTTATGTACATTTTCAAATAACTAAAACTTTTAATTTGGGGCATCTTCCTCCATCTTATGTTTAAATATGCAGTATAAAATAGGAGGAATAAGAGTAAATATATAGCATAGAGTACATGAAAAGGACTTTATTTCGTTTATAAATACATCTGCATCTATTAGTGGCAGTGGTAGAAATATGCCACTGATATTTCTGTGCCTAATGAACAGTCACAGCCCAGCTCCCGTGTTTCCCATGTGTGAGAGGACTTCAACCAACATGGAGGAGGATGAAACAAAGCCTGTAGAAGGAAGAGTTTCTAAATCACTTGTGAACTATGTTTTATTCATAGAAGAATAAAGAAGAATAGAGAAGAAGAAGGTTGTAATGCAGCTGATTAACTGCTGGTTTCTGCACAATAGAAGGACCGATGCTCCTGTAACTCACCTGTGAGCCCAGGATGATCGAGCAGTGCAGCTTATTATCATCGCTCCCTGTGCATCATACACATTTCACTCTTCACGAGAAGATACAGACAAAGGGGGGGGGGGGGGGGAGACATAGAGACTGAATTTCCCTGTGGGGTTGATGATTCGCCACAATCATCTTTCTGCATTTTGAGTGTGAACAGGAACCTCCCTGCTCCTCAGGCCTCCTCTCTCAGCCTCCAGGCTCCGGCCCCAACGCAGCATCACCTCTAACATCACGAGAACAACGGCGTTCCGCATCAGCTCCCCCCCCCCCCCCCTGCGACAGAGTGCAAGTAGAACTCGTTCGTTGATACTGAACAAGCTGCAGTAGAGGAGAGAGTGCATCCACATTACATGAGGTGTTTCCACATTATGCCTGAGCTCTTCCCTCATTTTATTCAGTCTGACTGCCTCTCTCTCTATGTGTGTGTCTGTGTGTGAGTGTGAGTGTGAGTGTGAGTGTGAGTGTGTGCATAGCCTGCAGCACTGCCAGTCTCACTTGGGTGCAGCCACACATTTGGGCCAAAGTGAGAGTCTGCAGATTGACACAGTGCAGGAAAGTCTTAAAGGGGAAAATGTCCACCTATTGACTGATGCATTACAATCGGCCTGTAAAGATTCAGTCAGGAGATTTCCTACATTTCCCACAATGCTGCAGGAACACGCGCAGGGGGTTGGAAACGCAAGGAATTGGTTCCATGCGTCTTCGACAACATAAAAACAAACCAACATGGACACATTAAACTGGTATTCCTGTGATGGTGTTGACAGACAAGTGCAGTTACCAGGTTGGTTCCCAGGATAGAAATAGGACCACCAGCTGTTTCTGGTCACATGGTGCTGTCGACATCCTGTAGATGTTTTAAATTTACCTCCTCACACCAAAACCCTCGTCTCACACACTCTACACTTATATTTTCCCCTTAGAGGTTTTTTCACTGCAGAGAATAAAGTGGGTCAACACAACACATAGTTGTGTAGCATCAGCTGTGTGTGAGAGGTGCTTCTGTGGCGTCCTTGACTGAAACGTCGATGAGCTCGAGTTCTTTATGTTTCCTTTGGGATTCACTTCACCGCATGTGCCGCTTCCTACCACCTTCACCGACTCACACACACAACACAATGACAAAGAGATGCCCTTGGAACGTTAGGGATCTTTGTTGTACCTCTGGTGAATGTATGTAAAAACTGTGGAGGTGAATTTATAACATATTTATGAAATAATGTACATTTGAATGAAATGGCTACAATTTAAAGCGTTTATTCTGTATGAGATTGCTACTAGATAACTGTGCTGCCACAGGAGAACAAAGGAATGGATATTTGTACAGCTATAAATAATCTGAAGTGGAGCAACACCGTAGTTTCCAGTGATAAATTCCCATTCCTGTGGAGTGACCCACCGCTATCGGGAACAGTTCAGGTCTGGTTCACGCACCGGTGCACACGATTCCTCCTTTGCCTCGTTGCTGCAGCGATTTCCAGAAACATTCGGCAATTGCGTGGAGCCAATTTGTCAAACAGGTCAGAAGATGATTAAAAATGAGCAATGAAAGCGTAGAATTTGACCACAGGTCCGGGGAGGTTTGCTTTTAGCCAGCAGGCCGGCAGTGCTGGAGGTGTGTGACGAGTCTAGGTCACTGGGTCTCTGCCCCCCCCCCCCCCCGTCCTGACGGCATGCTGCCCCACAGTTATCTCTGTCGACGTGCATTCAATCAGCGGGGCGCTGACATTTACTGCTCGGGCAGAAGCAGCACACGCTCGGCTGTTTCTCTTGGAGAGGGGTTTCCTCGACGGTTAGTCACCACGGCTGGGAAATCAAGGGCAGATCAGGGAAACACAGCAACAGCAATAAGATAGATAGATAGATAGATAGATAGATAGATAGATAGATAGATAGATAGATAGATAGATAGATGGATAGATAGATAGATAGATAGATAGATAGATAGATGGATAGATAGATAGATAGATTACTTTATTCATCCCCGAAGGGAAATTAAGTCGTCATAGCAGCAGGTATATTTGAATACAATAAAATACAATACAATAGAATAAAATAAAAAATATTGAGGTAGAAAGAATAAAAAAACAGGAACACAAGATAAATAGGTAGATCAGGTGCAGTGGCAAGATGATGGTAATAGTACTGATTATATGATGGTAATGTTATTGTTAGACAGTATATACAAATAGTACAGTATATATAGTATATAATATGACATAATATATATATTTATATATGATAGTAATTCTACCAGTATAATAGCAGTATATAGTAATAATGGCAGCAACAGTATATATAATAATAGTAAATATAATAATAATAACATGTACACATGTATAAATATTATATACAAAGAATATACAAAGAGTATGATATAATATGATATGATATATAGTAGAGGTATAAATATAAGTATTCGACTATACAATAGATAATATAATATACTATGACTGTGTAAGTATATGTATACAGTGTGCAAAAGACAATATTATTGTATAAAATGATATATAGTATCAATATGGTTTATATTAACACATAGCGGAGTGTTTTACAGGGTACACGTGCAAGGAGACAGGTACATTTAGTGCAGTTCTGTGATGGTGGTTCTGACAGAGGTAGATGAATTGTACAGTCTTATTGCGGTTGGGAGGAACGACTTCCTGTATCGTTCCTTGGAGCAAATGAATTGTATATTGACACACTTCCTTGGCCCTGCTATACATTTAAACACAATTCTTGATATCAGTCTTAGTTTTCCTATTTAAATAAATAGCTTTACAATCACTGTCATATGGAGCTAATCTGCGGCCATCTTTAAAAAAAAGCCTTTTAACAGGACCATCCACCGTGTCCTGGCTTTGGCATTTGTGCTAAGGGCTTAAATGAAATCTTCAAAGCTCGTCTGTAAAATAAAATACATTTAGTTGAACAGGGGATGTCGGAGAGCTGCTGGTCCTCTCGTAGCTTTCTGCCTAACTACCTCAGCTCTCGGCCTTGATCTCCAGGCTGACAGCAGCGGGGGGGCTGCAGTCTGAAAGGACTCCAGAACGAGGAGGGATGTTATTTCACAACAGCTGGGATATGGTGAGTGACCCTTAATGACATACGTGTGTGAACATACAGGTAGATGCAAATTAATGATCCTGAAGGTAATTTAATTTAGAAATCCAAGATCAACCACTGAGATTCAGATAAAAGATCTCCACAGATTTTTCTGTTTGAACAACTTCACTGAATCTTCCACAATTTCACCATAAAACTCTGTAGTTATGACATCACTTTGGTTTCGTGGCTATATTTGGAGTTCAGTCACGTCAATGTGAAGAACATTTTGTCTGCCTGATGAATCAGATCTAATATAATAAATATGCAATGTGGACGGGAACATCACTGAACACATCTGGGAATATTTCCAAAATTCCTTTCAGCATTAAAAACGTCTTGAGGAGTAGTTTCTCCGGTTCATCCTGTTCTCCTCTTGCTTCATTCAGTGACAGAGAAGTTTAATATGAACAATAAGTCTATTATTTATTAAATCTGGGATATATTTTAGTGACGCTCCTTTTAATCTCTACTGGCAGTAAATCTGAGTAACACATCCAAGATCCCAGTGTCCAAACATCTCATGGGAGTTCACTGTTTTACCAAATACTTTATGAGTCACCTGGTTTTTCTACAGCAACATTACATCAGATGAGATGTGAGAGTGGAGCAGAGGAGCCAGGATCCTTTCACAGGTAAAGCTGCCAGAACAGCTCATCAAATCCAAAAGAGTCCTTCTTACATTCTGGGCTTTCTAGTGCATGAAACGTGGTAACTGACTGGAACCCCCTAATGAATCCTAATGAGCTTGGAACCCCCACATCCCCCCAGCTCACTAACACATGACATTTCCCTTTAATAAACCATTAGCCTAATATCCTCCGCTGAATACACTGCGGGGCAGCGAGGGCACGGCACACACACTGGGGGGGGGGGAATCACACGTGACCATGCCCACACAGGAGGAGGAAGGCAATGACACGTATGACGGAGTACAGTAAGTCTGTCAAGTGTCTCCAGTCAGTCATTAGGTCTGTTCAGGCATGGGTACACACACACTGATGTAATGAGACACAGTGGATGTGTTCAGTCTGTGAGTGTGTGTGTGTGTGTGTGTGTGTGGGCTTCATAGATTGAAGGATGAATCATTCCTGTGATGACCTGATTCTTCAGGGAAGTTTGGGGCGTGTGTGTGTGTGTTTGTGTGTGTGTGTGTGTGTGTGTGTGTTTGTGTGTGTGTGCGTGTGTGTGTGTGTGTGTGTGTGTGTGTGTTTAGGGAGTAATGGTGCATACAATTCTGTCTTCATTAGCAACTTCTTAAGAGAAACCACATGACGGGACAATAATCAAATCTGTCAGTTACATGACGGGAACAAATCATTAAATGACGACTGTGAAAAGATCATTAAATATATTTGCATATGTTTCTGTACCTGTCCTGATCATGAGACTGTAAAGAAAGATGGATGCCGCGTCTCCACTTCCTCCCACTGTACAGAACTGAAGCTAAAGTATCCCTTCGCTGGTGTGATTGTGTCATTCTTTGCACTTTTTGAGAATTAACTTTATTTATAGTCTCGTTTCATCTTGGAAAAAGGAGGTAATTGGTGAAGTCAGAGCTTCACTCCTGCCGTCTGGGATCCGAACCGGTGGCTGCTGTGATCCCTCACCAGTGGAAGTGTGCGGCTGCTGTGCACGGATGTGGCTTTTTTTTATTACACGAGCGAGTGTGGACCTACCGCAGCCACTCCGATGACTGGGATCCCATCACAGGAGCGATGCTGAGATGGTGTGTGTTTGTGTGTCTGACGCGTGAGGTGCTGATGGGGCTGACAGCCACCAAACAGCCTGTAGTGTCATCCAGCTCCAGTGACAAATGAGCGGTTCCATATGCGCAGCGAGGAGTTTAATGTCGGGGCTGAAGCGTGCACTCAGATTAACGCTGACACCACAGGAAGGGCTTGTTGGGCTCTTATGAGGCTCTCAGGTGACCGGCCCACTGGCTGCTGTGTCCCAGCTCCTCTCTGAATTTACAACCTGAATTTACAAGGGGTAGGTTTAAATCATCATGAAGACAATTGAAGACGAAGCCTGTAATGCTGATGAGGAAGGTGGAGGTCCCTGATGATATACTGGTCATTAAACCTCAAAGATCGAAGGACACATGACCTCTAGATGACCTTATGGCTTCGTTTCTGACACATTTGATTTGCTGATGAAGGTTTGTGGCTTCGACACTTTCAATAAGCCCTCGATCTGCATCCACGCTGAGCTAACCTCCTCAGATTCCTCATACTCAGGCTAAATATAGCCCTGCTAACAATCAGGCCATCTCTCTGGCCCATATACCGGGGCCTATATGAGCTAACTCTCCAGCAGACTGTACGTGAGAGTGCCAGACGAGGCTGATGGGAGGATTGAGAGCCTCTACAGGGCAGTGATGTGCTGAAGTACAGTGTGGTGTTAACTATTAACAGTCCAACAAACCACTGCAGTCCAAAAATCCAAAAAATCTGAATTTTTCTGGCTCCAAAAAGCTTTTAAATCCAGCTTGTGTTGGAATAAAAGATTTAAAACTTTCACAGTGATTCCTCTTAATGTTTCCTTCTGTTGAGACTATTAGATCATCGGGTTCCTCACAGTGAGATCAGAGCCACACTGAGCTTCCTAATAGCTCTGACTCCTCTTCTCTGTGTCAGCACCCTGAACGAGGTCCATGATGACGCCTGGGCTCAGCCTGCACCCCCGCCCACGGGCAGGGCTCCACGCTGTGGCCTGGCAAACAGCGGCAGCCGGCATGGCGACGTTTGCCTGGTGTGGGGAGCTCGAAAACCAAAACGCTGCCCAAACCGGTGGAGGCACCAACAGTGTCAGCGCCTGTGTGAGTGCGTATATCTGCAAGAACAGAAAAAGTATCCCCCATGTTTATTTTAAAGGTCGGGACATCCCAGAGAGGAACATTGGCCCGAGGATGAAAATCAAACAGAGGAACGCTGACCCTCCTCCAGCAGCGACGGGCTGTGATCTATCGACTGAAGCTGAGGCCATGTTCCAAGAGGAAGGTGTTGGGGTTGCTTCGAGCGACCGGGGGTGGTGGTGGTGTCGGGGGGGGTGATTTTGTGGTCTTGTGAGAAAGCTCATTCCATCGTTTGTTTGATGTGGGGAAGCGGCCTGAGGTCGGTGGGGTCTGCTGTGCACGGGGCCCCTGGGTCGAGGGCCGTCGGGCTGAAGGTGTGTGTGTGATACAAGACATAAAATCAACGTAACACATAAAAACATCACACTGAGAGGGAATCGTTTTAATGAGATGATGTGTCAGGTGAGATTTATATGAGAGGCAGCTAGTGAATAAATCATACTTTGTCTTATAATCATGATCACTCACACACTGCACAGGACAAAGAAGCATCTATCTATCTATCTATCTATCTATCTATCTATCTATCCATCCATCCATCCATCTATCCATCTATCCATCCATCTATCCATCTATCTATCTATCTATCTATCTATCTATCTATCTGTCTATCTATCTCTATATCTATCTATCTATCTATCTATCTATCTATCTATCCATCCATCTATCTATCTATCTATCTATCTATCCATCCATCTATATATCCATCTATCCATCTATCTATCTATCCATCCATCTATCCATCCATCCATCTATCTATCTATCTATCTATCTATCTATCTATCTATCTATCTATCTATCCATCCATCTATCTATCCATCCATCTATATATCCATCTATCCATCTATCCATCTATCCATCCATCTATCTATCTATCTATCTATCTATCTATCTATCTATCTATCTATCTATCTATCTATCTATCTATCTATCTATCACACTATCTATCTATATATCTATCTATCTATCTATCCATCCATCCATCCATCCTTCTATCTATCTATCTATCCATCCATCCATCCATCCATCGTTCTCTCTCTCCTCAGTGAACAAATAGACCTGATATCTTGCAGAGTTGGTTAATGCAGAGGAAGTGGCTTCACATATGATGGAGTCAGCCTGAGCAAACAAAGGGGAGCTCCCAGTTAAACCAGGGTGATATCACACACACAGCACAGTGACACATTCCCAGTGCAGCACAGAGTGGAGGGCCGAGGGCGTAGCTAGCGGGAGGGAAATGTCACTTGTCTCTCCCCGGTTTCAGTCTGCCTCCACTTATAAAACCGCCATAAAACCAATAATGTCGTGCAGATGTAGACGTTTCTGCCCGAGAGCGAAACAATATAGAAGTCGCAGTATGTTGGGAATGTCTTTGATCAGAGCTTTATGAAGGAGACGGCTCCTTTGATGGTTCCGCTGACATTTCCAGGGAAACTTTAGAGACTCGAGTCGGGCTAATGAAACCCGGGTGCTCTCTCCCGCTCTGAGGTTAGGTAGCAGGGATGCGGCCGGGCCTCTGAGGAGCGTGGCTTTCTTTATGGTTTGGAGAGGAGGAGACGTTGTGTCTAAGTGCTTTGGAACAAATGAAAAGACGTGTGCGACCTCTCACACTGTGTGTGTGATCAGAGCTGCTTCCACACGTGCACTGGAGTCCGCACAGTTTCCGGAAAATATTCCAGAGGGGCTGCACGTGAGAACCCACATGAGACATTTTCCCGCTACTTTTCCTTTCAGCCCCTCGAGTGAAATGTTTGGAAAATTCACATCGAGCGAATGCAAGTGGTGATGATGGATGCGGAATTGGAAGGAGACAAATATCTGAGGATGAAAAGAGGAGCCGTCAAAGGGCCGAAGCAAATGCTGCAAACAAAACCACGATATTTATACGTGCAGATATAAACGCCATGTCCTGCCTCCTCAAGAGTACATGTCTGAAAAGGCTTGAGATTCACATGTGCACAGCTAAAATGTAACTGACCTTTCATATATTTACATTTTATCAACATGTGTACGTTTTGCATGGCACAGTCTGGTATCTATTTATCTCTGACCCTCTGATTCTCAATGTCTCTACAGTGGACTGTGGACACGGCTTGGTCCTTTGCTTCAGCATTTCCATTTCACTCCGGTGTCGTTCATCTTCACCACGCTGCTGATTTCTGACACTGACAGCATATAAATGCACTCATCACACACACAGACACACACACTCATCACACACACACACACACCCGCGGCCGACATGTCCTGCTAATGTATTCACAACCTTTTCTCACATGTTGTCACGTCTGTCCTCTTCATCTGTGCCTCCTCTCTTTGCCAGACTGGTCCAGACAAAAAACTAAAAAACATAGATGAAGCCTGAAGCCGTGAATAACAAAGGGATTCAGTTTATGTGATTGGCTCCTGTTGTAATTATGTAAATCCCTCCATTGTCAAGGGAGCTGGATGTTTTTTTGGAATGTTCCTGTTTGCCACACAGTAAAACGGCTGAGCTGAAGTAAACCTCCTGATTTTCACATAATGTTTATCAGCAGCAGTCTGGTGTCCCTATCACGGTCGGTACAGAACGTCTGGAGGGGATGTGATGCTGATACCGATGCTGTCGCGGGTTCAATTCCGACCGGACCATTAAATCACACCGGCGCTTCCACACAACTCACACAGGCCTAGTTTCTACGAATCATCCAATGCCACATGGTGAAATGTGTGTGTCCCTCTGTGGTGTCAGTTAATGGAGCTGAGAGACGAGGGGATGAAATTGAGAGGCGCTCCCACCGGGCAACAAAAATCCTTCATATGATATTTCGGAGGAGCAGCAGACGCTCGTGAACCAGTTTGACTGGATCCACCACAGTATCACAAATGTTGTAGTTTCTCTATACTAGTACTGCTATCTGCAAAAAAGATTCAAAAACAGTTAGGATAAATTGATAGAATTGTCCAAAGCACGTCTGAAAGCAGGATGCCCATAATCTCTCCTACAAGTCTCTTCCATCACAACTGCTCGATACCCATACAACATTTAGGCAGAGCAGCGGGGGGGCAGGGGGGAGCAGGACACGTATCCCTCATCACTTTCCCCTCTCGCGGCCCGGGTGATGATCTGTGAGAAGAATCATTAAGAGGCAATTTGTTACTACAGCCCCGACACACACACACACACACACACACACAAACGCACACACACACACACACACGCGTCGCCTCAGGAAGGCCATCCATCACCAGCAGCCTCATTCCTCACTGTGAAAAAGACGCCGAGGCTTGTTGCTCGTCCGCCTGACCTCCGACCTCCAATATTTACGAGCCTGCACATGAACGCACAAGTAAACGCTCGGAAATTCAACAATAGGTGGTTGTGCGTGCGGGGGGGGGGGTTAAATTAACATGTGATTGTTCTGCTAGAAAGAAAGAAAGAAAGAAAGAACCTGGCCAAGGACCCTCGTGAGGCCCCGGGATACTCACTCAGATATTAATTTGTGGTCCAGTCACAGGTTTGATCTCCAGCAGAGACTGGTGAAGATGCCTACCGCTGTTTCTGACCTCCATCATGAAAGTCACACGAGCTTATTATATTCAAAACGCAATTACCTAATTATACTTCATGCATAATGAGGAGACGCAGTGAAAGGGGACGTAATGGAGGGCCGGAGCTGAGAGAAATAATTCATGCTTCCTGCTTGTTGACCCTCTCCTCTGCTTTAACCCCCCCGCCCCCCCAGTAAAAACATGGCTGATGGTTGAGGACGAGAGGGGAAGAGGGGCCTTCCTCCGTCCTATTGGATGTTTCCATTGTACTCCAGAGCCTCCCCTAACAACCAGTGCTGCAGCTCGCTAACCTCTCCCACTACGTTCCTATGGTAACAGCCCAGGGCGAGAGGAGACCAGTTTGTTTGTGTGTGTTCATTAGCTGGATTATTATTTTTTTAAACCTAATGAATCAATTATCAAGGGTGCGGACGAGCTCATTTGAATAATCAAAAAAAGCATGATTTTACTGAGCAGCTTCACACATCACATCTCTCCCTATGTGTGTGTTTTGTGTGTGTGTGTGTGTATGTGTGTGTGTGTGTGTGTGTGTGTGTGTGTAATGGGACATCCAACTGGCATCATTTGTCTGCCAGTCTGCAGCCTGCTCGCCAAACCCAGCCGCCGTAATTGCCTCAGTGAGCAAAGCTATGGCATCTACAGTGTCTCATTTTCTAAATAGTCCATTATGTGTCTGAAAGTGTCACATCGCCCCCTACTGTCCACTGATGGTACAGGATTCTGATTAAAAGAAAAGCCTGAAAACTAATTTTCAAGTTGTTCAATTATTAGTATTAATATGATTCCTTCTGGCATCAGGATGATTTTGCACTAATACGCAAACTTATTCTCTTTATATTCAATTATTTCTAAATCTGACGTCACAAATACTTAAAGATGTCGATCTTGGATCAATACACAACAAACAAAAATGACAGTTTTGTTAAACTTGATATTCTCCACGGAAGGACGTCTGTTTTTCTTTTGTCAATCTGGCACAAAATATACAATCAAAATAAAAGTTGAACCCATGTGATGATGGAGTGAATGTCTGCACGACAGAATCAACAGGAAGTTGTGCTATTGGACGACAGGTTGGCGTCTCTCCGTTTGGTTTCTAACCAGAAGAGTATCTGTTTTGAATTAAGATGTGAGGAGGTTAATGAAGATTCATCTCTGCTGCTGTGAGAACCTTGTTTGGATTAAGACCTGGTGTTTGAAAGAGAATAATTATTGATCCATACGTGAACAAAGCTGCAGAAACCGAGACAAAGAAACATCACAGGAGGATGTGTTTCAATTAAAATCTTTGTTTATTCTTTATCAACAGAATATTAATACATTTCTAGAAATATTATTTGTGAATCAAATTAGTTGTTGAGCTGCAACTACAAACTTTTATTATTGTCAACAAAATAAGACAAATGGCTGTAGGAGCTGCTGTAATGAATATGCAGCACAGCAGCACCACCCTGTGGCCACTGATTATTACATGTATCTATTCAGCTCCAGTCCCCCCCCCCCCCCCCCCTCCTTGTAGAACAGGAGACTGGAAACTGAAGGGCTGACAAATGTGAGGCAGGAATCCTCAAACACAAAATTCTATTCTTTGCAGATCTGGACGAGTTTCTGTCTGTGAGGCTTCCTGTCCTCGTCCTCCTCGGAGACTCTGAGGTCTTTCGAGGCCTCCTGGATCCTTGAAGCCGTCATGGCGTCCTGCTTCTCGCTCAGCAGAGTCCCCAGGAGGCCGGTTCCTTGAACCCACTGGACGGACACCTCGAGGCCTTCCAAGCCTCAAGAGGGACGAAGCTTCACGGAGACAGCTGAGATGCTCTGATCTGATTCCTCCAGATAGTTTGTCCTGTTGTGGACGGAGCTCAAATGATTCTCCCTGAAATCCTTTCTTGTGTTGCTCCCTTGAGCTTTGTGTGCGTCCATCCTCTGTGGACAAACCCATGATGAGACATTAGCCTCAGATTGAGGAGGGATCTTCTGGGCCCTGCAGTGGCAATAGAGAGTAAAACCGTGGAATGAAGCAGTTTCAATCTCTTGTCCGTCCTTTTCCTCCTTTTGCACAAAGATCTTTCGTCTTATAACGATTGCATAGAAATTTCCCGTGCACACAATCTGACTCCACTCATCACTACGTACACACGCATGTTTCCTTTATCTTTCACCTCTCTACACACTGTAGCTTTAAGTTATTCCAATTACAGCAACAGTTTATTTAAGGTATATCAGGGTTTTCATTTCTAGTAAATAATAATAAAAAAATACATTTTGCCTGTTTACGCACATCCTGGCTCTTAGGCTTTTTATTTTATTTATTTTTTATATAATAAAATATTAATTAATACGAAATAATGAAACATCAAAGTGTCCCTTCCTCTAAACATGTGTTAATTCATGTTGATATTTCATCGCTCTTCACAGAGCAGAGGTTTATGTGTTGGGTTTAATTCCACGTTCACCTGAATGTGTTTTTCTGCTCTCACCTTAAATCTTGAACACTGGTGACGTCATTACTTTCTCAGACTGAAAATAAAGTTGGATGACGTGACAGGTCCCTACAAGAGGTCTCCATCGCCACCTGGTGGCTGGCTGCAGTAATGGTCAAAGACCCTGCCTGCCCCATGTTAGTGGATGGGACATGGGGGGGGGGGGGATACCTTAAGAGGTGGCTCAATCATGATGCTTCAACCCGTTTCATAACGTACATCATTACATTATTAACTAACACTGACGAGCTACACTGCAGCACCAGGTGGAGGTTGAGACATTTTGGCTTCACTTTGGAGCATGGTCATGTCGGCCATCTTTAAACCAGATGCTAATATTATTATATGATCTTTAACAGGTTTGATTAGATGACAGATGAATTAGCTTGTAGCCTGACTTTAGCTCATACATTTGTTTGTACCTTCAGCTTTGTCCAGTGACGTGTGCGACTCCGGCCATGTTGGAGACAGTGACCTCCTCCACGTCTCCTCCTGCAGCTCTGGAAGTGAACAGTCCGCTTGTCCACCGTCCTTCAGGTGGACAACAGGTGGTCGGGGACACAGGACACAAACCACCACCCTGCTACTGTCCCCATCACAGTTCACTCTGCTTGAAGCTGTGAAATAACATCTGCAGTTACACCCTTTGGCCACTAAGAGTCGCTGTTTCCCCACATTTGAATCACTCTGCAGCTTTAAATGCAAACCGGCTGATTTATGCAGTTGGAAATGAGGCTACAAAGAAAAACAAATATCTGTGCAATGCCCAACAGGCCCAGATACAAGCTGCACGGCAACATGCACAGAGAAGTTGCCTCATCTGATACGCTCTTTTAAAAACATCCTCCCACGAGCAGACGTTCAATTAGAGCGTCCATTTGCTGGCTGTGAATTATTACTCGTCCTGTTTTTTGGGCTTTCAGAGAAAGTTATGTCGACACGTGTGGTGAAAACATTTATTAGAGTCGAACAAGAATAAAAAGAAAGGCCACGCCGGACACAGAACTCCTCTTATGAGTCACACAAAGAGGAAAAAAAACCAAAACAAAATGAAGTAGTGACAAACTCGATTGCATTTTTCTTGTGCATATAAACATTTTTAATTAAATATAAAAGAAAGTGGCCTGGCTGAGTGCAACAAACAGGTATGAGGGGTTAAAAAGAGGAGAATCCAGGCCCCGTCGGATTCAAATCAAATCTCCGTCCTTGATCGTCACTTCAGTGCAAACGCAACATTCACTGTGTAGAAACGTGATGTTAAATTATTCAGGTAGTGGATCTATTATTCAGTGTTTATTATTGTATGGGCTCACATGGTACAAGTGCTGCGGCGTGTTTTATTGTCAGGAGCATGTTATACAAGAGACGACACCCGTTCATGTGATTAACACACTTTCACACTGGAGCACGGCAACAAATGTACTGATCCACGTCAATTAAATCACTTAAATTAACTGAATTCGATGCGGATGCAAAATTGAAATCGAAATAATATCCTCTAATTGTCTAAAGCGGCCAGAAAAACCTTCTCGAACCAGACTCCGGTTGATTATGTGGATGTTATGCTGGATATGGTGCTGCGGTCACACTCGTGCACCTGCTATGAAAAGAGCCACAGTGGAGACACAAACACTTTAGCTCGCAAATAAATCCTAAAGCTTTTGGAACACTTTTAAACAGCAAACTTTTTCTTTTCTTTTTTTTTTTAGAAAAGAGGAAGCCTCAAATTGATCTCAGCGGCCATTTTACTAACGAGCCCCGAAGTGGGGGGGTGCTGCTGCCTGTTTGGCCAGAGAAGAATTAAAAAGAAACTAAAACAAAATAAAAATAAGGAACATTCATTCTTCAAACATTAGATACTGTTTTTGGATTTGGACAGGGTCTGGGGAGACGGTCCAGACTGAGGCAGCAGAGGCAGGTGGTTGGATGTGCGTTGATGTGGCGCTCCTTAGGTGCACCGAGATCTCGGCGGCTGTGAGGCGGCTTGTCTCCGAGTTGCGCCGCTCCCGCTCGTGTCTGGTGTTTACTGGGAGTTTAAAAGGAAGCCCGGGGGCTGCGGTGGTGGAGCGCGGTGCTTGGGACAGCGTATCTGGAGGGTAGCATGGCAAAGAGAGAGTGTGATGAGGCCAGGTCTCTGCTGGGAGCGGCTCTGGTGGCCCCCGTCACAGAGCTCTGCCAGGAGGTGGTTGGAGTCTGTACAGCTGATCCCCTCTGGAGGATCTGTCCCTTCCAGGGGGTGAGTGCTCACTGCAGACACACACACAGAGACACACAGACACACACAGTGAGCAGCAGTGGCAGTAAATAAATACAACTGTCATGGGTGTAGAGAAAAATCAGACCTGGACCATCGGGAGGCTTCGATAAACGGCTGCAGTCGGTTTTAAGTGTTTGGGTCGATCGGCGGGCAAACCTGTTGCAGTGCGCTCCAGCTAATATAATATAAAATATATGGTTGGGTTTTTAATGCTTTTTGGTAGATTAAAGAATTTAAAAATAGATTCTGTTCTAAGATAAGAAATAACCAAGAGGCGGCTGCATATGAGCTCCTCCCTGTTGATTGGACCGGAGGGATTGTTGACGCGAGCACCTGAACAACGCAGGAAACAGCTCGGAGAGTGAGAGAGAAAATTACGCCGCCATATTTGAAATAATCAGCACTTTTCTTTCTGCAACAATACCGCCAGGGCTGCAGGTTGCACTGCCAGGTGTGGATTCTGCCCCGTCTGTAATTTATTCTGCTTACATTCACAAACACGACGCCTTCCTCCGCGGCATCGGAGCGCAGCAAGCATATTCTGACACAATAAAAAAAAAACGTTATTTCAGTTAATCTGCCGAACAGACGACGCAGCAGCTGGATGTATCACGGGATTCACTTTTATGACTGACGTCTTCCAACCTGATGTTTGACAGCGAATCGCCTGAATTCCCGCACAAAACTAAGGAGGTAAGACTTCATTATATAGGAGATTGATATCGGGCGCCTCTTGCCGCGGAGAAGACGTCTGACTGCCGGCGACACGAAGGTTCACTGAGCTCAAGCCTCCCTCCGGACTTCCTTTTACCTGGTTCACCTACACTGAGATCTGAAGACAGAGGTTTCCTGCTGGCCTTCCTCACATGACCGCTACGCCAAACCCCCAGTGGACCCTGAGGACACAGAGGACAGTTAGAGGTGGACACGTGGGAGGAGCGCAGACCAATAACATCATTTTCTTAACAAATCCCATGTGTTAGTGATAGAAGACGTTTGGTGAAGGTGACCAACCTGGTGTTTGGTCACCATGTGGGCGGTGTGGATCAGCGGAGGTCTGATGGAGGGTTTGTAATGCAGAGGTTGGCCCAGTAGAGAGTAGTGGGCTTCACCTGAAGGTCACAGCAACAACACTGTATGAATTACCACTGTATACAAAATGAAATCATTTGAATTTGAGCAAACAGGAAGTCGTGTCTGATTGGCTGCCTTAGTGAGCGTGCACGCTAAATTCAAAGTGTTATGAGAGACGTTATCATCGAGAGCTCATGGTGATACTTTCAGATTTTCTTTATTTGCTGTAATGAAAATCATTTTTGTGAGAAAAGCTTCTCGACAAAATATAATTAACTTGACTGCCAACAGGTTTTTTTCTGTGATTAAAATGTACCAGACTCGGGATTAAGGCACAAACATAATTTCCTCTGTTTTAATTAGGCGGCCATGTTGGCGAGCATGTCTTCTGCTGAACGTGTGACTGAGTGAAGTCCAGTGGCCTGACCTTGTCCACTGTGGCAGAAGGCTGTAGGGAGCTGCGGGTGGTGGGCCATGACAGGGATGGGCGTGATGCCTGGTGGGAGCAGGCCCTTGACGCTGGGCGGCTGGCCGGGCGAGGGAGTGAGCGCCGGGGACGAGGGCAGGCTGCTCTACACACAACACACCGACGGGGGCGGCGGGAGAGGGCGGGGAGAGAAACACAAAAAAAACACTTTCATTCAACAAAAAGCAAACCTCAGCTCCGGCTTCCTTCCACAGAGTCATTTTGTCGCTCGAGCCGTTGCTTTAATGCACCATTCCACCCACATTAGTCCCACTAATGTACCATTACAGCCTAATGCTAAGGACTATTTTCTCCTCATTTTCAGGTTGCAGCAGTGCTGACTTCATTTGCAGAGCCTGTTTACTCCGACATTAACCTAACTGGCAGCAGGGAGGCTGCGTTTAGCCCGAGGAGACAAGGCTCAGTCAAACACACACACACACATTTAACACTGACATCTGCACTGTCCTGTGAACAACCTCTTCTCAGCACACTTATACTCTAACTTGAAATGCTCAGGAAGAAGCTGAACCTCTGGGCCACTAATTAAATTAAACGTTTTCAAAAGGCACAAGACAATAAAAGAGGTTAAAAGGTTGTAAATACAATCTTATCACTTTTAACCATTATGGGGAAAATGGCTTTTATTGTATTTTGTGCGATCCTCTCCTCCTAGTCTTTGCACTTGGGCAGCGTTTGTACCTGGGTGAGGTCTGGAAGCGGCGGGAGCTCGGTGGGTCTGCGGCTGCGCTGGTTCTCGGGCCCTGGGTGTTTGTAGCCGGGCTGCTTCCGCTGGCAGGGGGAGGGGGCCCGGGGCTGCTGGCAGGGGGCCGCTGTCATCTGCAGCATCATCATGCCACTGGTGGGGGCCGGCGGCAACAACCCTACACACACACACACACACACACACACACACACACACACACACACACACGTCAAAATAAATAGATGCAAACACAAGCTGTAATATAAAATGACAGATTGGTGTTCGACAAGAGGAAAATCATGTCAGACACCTTATATAAGTATTTTTCATTTAATTCATCAGCTCAACTCGTCATCTGTGCACCAGAGTGAACTCAAACTAAATGCGTCTGGGCCCAGAGCTGCCTCTCAGCACTTCTGTTCGGCACCGAGCCTCATCAGTGAAAACTCTCACACCGTTAGCTGCTGAACAATTAGGCTCTAAGTGCCTTGATTATAAAAGGCACATCCGTGGTGCATTAACAGAGCGTTCCCTTCTCCGGCTAAA
This sequence comes from Pleuronectes platessa, assembly GCF_947347685.1. Taxonomy (NCBI): domain Eukaryota; kingdom Metazoa; phylum Chordata; class Actinopteri; order Pleuronectiformes; family Pleuronectidae; genus Pleuronectes; species Pleuronectes platessa. Next base: position 3,301,972 of record NC_070649.1, read on the forward strand.
TCCACCGCTGTGATCCGAGCGATCCAATTATCTGACGAGTTTCTGACGCATGCCGGTGAATAATGTGACTTTAAAGGAAAAGAACAAACACGTGGAGATGTGACCTCCTGCTCGGTGAACTCAGAAAATCATACAACACGTTTCCATCTTATTAATTTCTCTTTACATAGTAACTGGAATTCGTATGGCAAACTTTACTCAGCGGACGCCGCTGTTGATTTATGGAATAATACCTAATAACAGTCGCAAGGACAGTGGATATTTGGACTTAATCTGCCGATTATTTCTGGCCCCGGCGCAGCCAATTAAAAATGTTTACTGGTGAGGCTGTAGGTAAGGCGGCCGCGAGACCTTCATCTGACCTCATTACTGACGAGCTGGAAATGATGGCTCCCTCCGCTGCTCTGCCGTGATATCAGACATGAATAATAAAGGTCATTAGTGAGGAGGCCGCCCCGCCCGAGTCTCTGGACAGTGATTCTGAGAGTCTTCTAAAGGCCAACACCGAACAGGCGAGACATTAAAACACTGTCTCATACCTCAAAAAGACCAATCCCTGCTAGAAGCCATTCTACCACCTGTACTCTTCCAACTGTTTAACATCTTGCGTTGTACAGATCTTTGTCGTCCATCTTGCATTGGTCACAAGAACGTACAATTTATCTATCGAACTCAGCCAACATATCGTTATCACTTTATTCAAACCCTGAAATGTCAATACTGGTATTGACTTCAATAATCAAGTCAGGACATCCCATCCATCATCCACTTATTATGTTAGTAGCTTGGACTGTGGAAATACTAAAAAATAAAGTTTATTAAGTTTCTGTGTGAAAAACGTTAATACCACATTTGATCACTTACATTTTTATTTCTTTAATCAAACATAATACAATTACTCCTTTATTCCTTCCCTGTTACAAGATGATTAAAATGTATTTATGAGGAGCTTCTTGTAAATAGCTGTGCTGCCATCACATGATGAACTACACAGAATCTTCATTTAGGAGGACACAGTGGGGGAAACAATGAATTGAATGGACAAAGTGAAAACGCTCATTTCACCACATGATCCACCTGCAGATGTTGGAGTTTCAGAGCTTTAGAGGTGAGCGTACCTGCGTACTGGCCCGGGTGCTGCTGGGAGACACAAGGGGACTGGGACTGAGGAAACTGGAGCTGCTCCATCATCTGGGCGGGCAGGAAACTCACCGTTGAACTGGGAACGAACACACAGAGCAAGTTTTTCGAGGGGGTTGTATTAAGACATTAAATACTTCCAAGTCTAATATGATGCTCACAGTCACCGCGGCCTTTTCAAAAATCCCCTGTGAACCTGCACAGACGTGAATCTGCCGGAGCTGCAAGATCCTCGCGCTGCAGCTGAGGTATTAAATGTGAAATTTATCAGCTTGGTCCATCTGCAGAGTCGGCAGGCGGCACGGTGAGCAGCCCGTCTGCAGGGACTCGTGTGCAGCTGGTGAAAAGCCGGCTGCAGGTGGACGGTGGATCCTCGGGGGAGAAGAGTGAGCTGCTCGGAGCGCTGCCGCATAAATCATCCACCACGACTGCCCTACTAACGCAGCCTCATTTTACAGCTGGGGCAGAGAGAAAGTCACCTCTCTGTGCGCACGTGTGTGTGTGTGTGTGTGTGTGTGTGTGTGTGTGTGTGTGTGTGTGTGTGTGTGTGTGTGTTTCGTTGTTCTCCTGCAGGTGATGACTCCGTGCGCGCGGTTGTGTTGGTGTCTGGTGTTTGTGTACGCACGGCCGTCCCAGTAGTGCCCCACTCAACACTATCCAGATTGATTGGGTCCACGAAGAGGAAACTAATTACATGTTTTGCTTTCTGCGAACCAGTTCTATCAATCAGCCATAATGAGAGAGGGTCTGGTGATGCACACTGCTCCACAGCAGCAGCAGCAGCGGAGGAGGACTGGAGGACTGGAGGAAAAGGACCCCGGCTCTAGGAGAGGGTGTCGGAGTCGACATTCATCAGCTGCAGACCCAGTTCGCCAAAAGCATTCTGGTGATAACTTCATTTCTCCCCCCCCGGTGAACAATGATGACCTTGGCTCAGAGGGGCTGTGGGGATTCACTCATCAGGCCCGTTAGGTCTATAAATCGAGAGGCACCTTCACAAGTGAGAAACGGCTTCGAGAGCCCGCAAATCGGTTTGTGGGACGGAGCCGAGCTAATAACTCAATGTAAACCCGATTAGAGCGACTCCAGCGATTAGAAGCTGTCATAATACAGGGACAGCCATAAATCAGAACAGGTGCATTATCAGTGTAAACATGACTTAAGTTCATTTGGGCCGCAACAGAAAACTAAATTAATGTAAATCGGATTCTTTCGGACTTTAAACTGATTATTAAATGAGTCAATGTAAAGTGGGTTAGTGCTGAAATCATGTTAACACCAGAAAATGTAGGAAATATTGCTGCTTACAAATTTCTCCAAGGAATCAAAACAAATAATTAGATTTTGAAATGTCAGTATTTTATCTTTAATATTAAAATTTTACGCTAAATGTTCTGCTCTGAAAAACTTAAAAGCCACGATATCGATTTGATAAATTCTGTCCTATTGGTCAAAAATATAAAATAAAATAAAAAAGGATTTGGAATGCTCGTCCTTCAGTCGTACCTCATGGTGGTGTGCTGGTTCGGGGGGAGCAGGCTGTAGTAGGGCTGCATGCCAGCAACAGCCATTGCCCCCTGTCCCGGCTGGCAGGACACGAACACTGGCTGCTGGTACGTCTGCTGTGGCACAGAAACCTGCTGCGGAAGAAAACAACACATTGTACAACCACGAATCAAGTGAGTCACATAGAAAACAGATTTTATAAGCACACAGAGAGAAATGTTAGATCATTGGAAAAGGCTTGTGCAAATGAAAAGAACATGCAACTAGATTTATTCAGGACAAATAACTCAGAGGTCAATAAAAACATGTTTGTGCACTTGATTAACCTCGTTCCTCTAAAAAGACCAAGATCAGCCTGAAAACAGCAAATCTCAATCATAACTAAATGAGGTGAAAGCTATTTGATGATTTTATAATATCTGACAGTCATAAGAAAAGCCTCCCTTGATAAAACCTACCTGATAAGACTGCATTGGAGGGTACTGGACCATCATGCCTTGCATCTGGTTGCCCATATTGCTTTGCTGGTTGCCAGTGAGGGCGAGGTTGGGTGTTGGCTGCACGCCCACTACAGTCTGGTAGCTGGACGCTGGGTTTGGCATCACGGCTTGGTGCACTGGGGCAAAAGGAGAAAAGGCATAGCGGCGTGACCGGATGAAAGGTGACTCTGGATTATAAGAATATGTCACATGAAACCATGAGATATTCAGGATTCATGTGCAACACAGCAGGAGGGGATGCTTATAAAACCAGTTGAAAGACTCAAGATTTTACAAGAAAATAAAAGACAAATAGCTGTTAAATTTCCTTTTAAAAATAATTAGACTAAAGAGACATTAAATGAAGGAACCTGCAGCAGATTGAGAGACAGTGGAAGTCGGGACTGTGCTCAGGGAGTCGAGCTGTTACAGCTTAGCAGCTTTGAGGCTCTTGAAATAAATGAGAAAGTCAATATATTTGATTTAGCCTGTGGTGGCCTGGACATGCAACCTGAGTGTCCGGGGCCACGTCACTGCCTGGGAAAAAAAAATAATTCTACGAGTGATTTGGTCGAGTGGGTAAACACAAAATAGGATCGCACTTCTAAAGTACTTATTAAAAAATGCATTTAGAGCACGCCAAAGAAAACGTCGCACAAAAAGACGACAAAGTCACACAGGTACAGCCATTTTGCGGATTGGCCTAAAATGGCGGCGCCTGTTCCGAGCCTGAGGGGAGGAGGGGGGTAGAGACGGACCCTTAAATGTCAAGGTGACAAAAAAAGACATTTGAAAATAGGGTCCCTGGTGACACACAGATGTGGAAATCCAAGTGACAAAGGAGAGGACGTCCTTTTGTGAAGGTGTCTCTACAGTCTGCCGCCCTGGGAGGAAAGTACAGCTAGACAATGAAAATGCTCCGAGAGGAACCGATGGGGGGAGGACTATTTTTATCCACCCATCTCCCACCTTACAAACCGAGCATGAAATGAGCCTAATATCAAATGCACACAGTTTGATTCCGTACCATCGGGCAGCAGATGAGGGGAGACTGTGCTGTCTTTATTTAGAACATTCCTTCAGAGGCAGGTTAATGAGAGTCCGGCCGTCGATCACTGCCCTGCTTGTGGACGGGGACAGTTTGGTGCAGTTTCAACAGGGATGGAGCAAAGAGTTTTTAAGTTACACAACTCCCGTCCTGGTTCAGTGACTGCTCCACAGTGGGTCTCCGGTCACAGAGACTGACGGGTCCCTGTACGTCCTGCAGGTGAGGAGTGAGGGGCTGAAAAAGAGACCGGTTCACTGTGAGATTCATAGAGGTCTCTCAGACAGCGTCCCGGCCCCGCATCCCGCCTCTCAGACTCAGGACATCCCACACACGATCCATCCCTCTCCGACCAGAGATCTGAACCACATCGTTTGTATGCAATAATTATTGATGGACAATATTTATTGGATTTCTAGAAACTCGCACATTTCTTTATTGGTAAAACCCAGGATCTGTTATAAAATAAAAACGTCAAGATGTTTTAAAAACCCAAGATGAGAGGGAATTGTAACATTTAAGAACCACACAAAAAAATGTATCTGATTTCTGACTATTTACCTGCATCATTCAACCCATAATTGATCGTGTTCAACCTTTGCATTTTTTTCAATCAATGGCTGATTAATTTCTCTGTTCATCATTTTCTCTCAAAAGAAGAATTGCTTCTTCAAATTAAATTTGTATGACAATCATCATTACTTATAATAAAAGCTGGTTCTTTCATTTTACAGTAATATTAATTTAATTATCAACCTTTTTGACAATCTATTAATCATTAAAAAGCATTTTCCTTTTTTGATTCAGCTCGTGAAAATAAGCTTCCCCTCATTTAAACTGAATATTTGGTTCTTTGACTGTTGCTGGATTGATCCAGACGTCTGATGACATCCACTCTGGGGTCGAGGAAACGACGATGGGCATTTTCATATCAAAGAACCTCTTAATAACCTCTAGCATCACATAATAGTAAAGACTAAAGAAAGATCTGTCGTTCCTTCACATTAAATATGAAAGGCTTTACTCAGAATGACCATGACTGAAGCCGAAGCCCTGTGGTGACCGGGACTGTCTGATGCAAGTGAGTGGAAACATTCACAGGTTTCTCTGTGGACACCGACTGGGCCCTCGGAGAATTGCCACTGATCAATTATTTATTGTGTGTGCCCCCCGTGCTGCCGTGTCTTCACCTTTAGATGGTCCTATATGTATTGTTTTTAATTATGGCAAAAAAACAGGAGGGACACGAGGCGCTGGAGTCATTTTTCCCACCATTTCCCTGAGAAATAATTGCTGTCCTTTGCCTTTGTAGGTCAGCTTCATTTGTCTGCTGTCTATTCCCCGGGTCCCCAGCAGGGAAGGAACATTTGCAATCTACAGATGACAGAATAGTGCCGCAGCCACTTAAAGAGACGTGTGTGCAGTGTGTGTGTGTGTGCATGACTGTACAGGCTACAACTGTACAAAGACTACATCCAGCATTGGGAAAGAGAGGGAGTGTGAGTGTGTGCATGTGTGTGTGTGTGTGTGTGTGTGGAGAGAGAGACTGAGCAGGAGCTAACAATCTCAGCTCCTGTGGTGAAAGAGGAAAAAAAAAAAGACGACAGAGAAGCAGAATAATCAAGCAGATGACTCCCGGGGAGACATCTGAACTCGTACAAACAAACAAACAAACCGGGAGGAAAGCAAGGGAGAAATATTTGTCCTTCACTAGAGCCGTCGGACTGCGGCTGGTGCAGATCCCTCACGGAGAAAACAAATAAGACGAGGAAGAACAACAAAAATGCAATCTAGGCACTCAAAGCAGGAGGTGAACAAAGTCTTTTGATAACGCAGGAGGGCCGGGCCTCGCTGTGAACCCCACGAAGTCTGGAGATTCAAGGAAAAGCTGCTTCCCCATCAGAGACTATGGATCTTATTCATTAAAATACCCTTTGATTTGACCAATGTAACTATTTCAAAGCTCTACTTTAAAGACACAGAAATAAAAAGACGACCTGCTGCCTTCTTGGTTCCCCCGGAGCGTTTGCTTTGCAACTCAATATTTAATAGGATATAATGACAATAAAGGTGAAAGACAGACTTTTTGTAAAAAAAAGGGCTGTGTGTGGATGTGTGTAAAATAATTGGACTTTCTAGACAAATTCAAAAAGCAATACCTAACATGTATTTCTGTATAAAAAAAGACTTATTACCTTGTTGGGGCAGGTTTTGGCTCTGAGGGCAGTTATAGGTCAGTGTGTTGACGGGGGGGCGGTAGTGGTGCTGCTGCTGCTGATGATGATGCTGCTGTTGCTGATGATGCTGCTGTTGCTGATGCTGATGATGCTGCTGCTGCAGCTGATGATGATGCTGCTGCTGCTGCTGCTGCTGCTGCTGCTGATGATGCTGAGTGGAGCAGTGTGGGTGGTGGGCTGAGGAGCAGTAGCATGTGGACATCTGTAGGAGACACAGAACACAAATTCAAGGATTGTGTAACACGTCAGCCGCCATTTAATCCATTCCCCAGCAACAAGAGAAACGAGGGATTAGTCATAAAAGCTGGTTTCTGCTGCAGGAACGACACATGGTTACAAATTAGCACATTTTCAAACAGCTTTGGAGAGAGCGCATGATTTGAGAAGCACAGCGGGGGGGTCCGTACCTGCTGTACCTGCTGTACAGGCTGCTGGAAGTAAGCGTGCTGCTGGAGTAACGGCTGGTTCAACGTGGCCCCGGGAAAAGCAGTGGGGCCCGGTGTGGAGCTGGAGTAGGCTTGGTTGAGGCCTGGAGTTGGGAGTGGGACAGGATGACCCTGCAGCACCCCTGAGTGTCCTCCTGATGGCCCTGCCATCATGTAGCCAGCAACCTGCTGTTGAGGGGCTCCCTGCAGCACCATAGGGGAGGGGTGGTGGTGGTGGTGGTACAAAGTTGGGTAGTGGCGGGTGTCTTGAGCTGCGGCTCCGCTGTCACTGGGAGGCTGCTGCTGCTGCGTCAGAGTCATGTGACTGAACTGGGCGTTTAGGACGTCGGGCTGGAAGGAGAACTCAGGGTTACATTTGTGAAGAACTAAATTAAATCCAATTTTACACACACAACACAAATAAACACACAACACAAGCAATGACAGTGAAACCTGGGTCACAGTTTTTAATTCTCTCAGCATATGGATCAATTAACCTCACCCCCCAGGGACAGTCAAATGGTTTCTGAGCTCAGTGCTGAATCAAAGACATTTGTCCGATCGACGTCCACGTGAGGATTTAAACAACCGGCGTATTTAAATCTGACCCAGGTCTGCAGAGACGAGCTGACTCCAGTGAACTGTTTATCTGTATCGCCAGCGCTCACTGGTCCAGGTCATCTCTGACATGTTGTTGGAAGAGTAGTGTTTTAGTCATGGATTATTCAGCGCTAACATCTGCTGATGAATTAAATATTAATGGGACTTTCTACAGGCATAATTAGTCACAGAGGCATGTCTTTCACTAAAACCAGGTCAGAAATGAGGTTAAGTGAATGCATGATCTATATATGTGGGTAATGGCTCCTGCTGGATTTAGATGCACCTTTACACCAAGAAAAAAAAATCTAAAATGGAATAGTTAATAGGAGAAATAATAGGGTCTGTGTTTGGAAGGGGAGAGAATCTTGAGCTTGATTTTACATATCACTACAAAGACCTTATTATACTAAACCTGCAGTAACGAGGAGTCGACAAATTGATAAACAACTAAATTCACAATTTAAAACAAACATAAAAGCCACGTAGATAAAAGTATGAAGACCTGGATCAAAACAGAGCTCAGAGCTTTTCTTAAGCTTGAGTAGAATCTTTCTGGGGTTTTCTAGACCTGTTTAATTGAATTTCACAGCTCAGAGAAAAGTGTAGATAAACCCTTAATGAGCCAGGTCTGTCAGGAGATGGGACGGAGGAGGAATAATAAAACGGAAGAAGAAAAAAGTTCTGTACCACAGTGTACTGTTGGTTAGGACAGATGGGCAGGAACTGAGAAGGAGGAAGAGGATAAGAGACCATTGGGTTGTGGACAGGCTCAGAGGACGGCTGGAGAGGACAGATCGGCTGAGGGAGGAAGGGGAAGAAGAAGAAGACGGACAGAGGGACAGGGCATGAGACTTGGAAGGGTGTTGATAGGAAAATGGTGGAAGCTTCAAGTGACCATTTGCTAAGTTGCTGTCACTGCACCTGTTAGATGCACAGTTTACACAAATAACGTCAATTTTACCAGTTGAAATGGGAAGTGGGCCACCAGCTCAAAACTCGACTTGTCAGGCTGCGATATGGGAGCTAGGTGATGATTGGACGATTGCTTTTTGGGGGGAGGGGTTTTTGGTGAATCATTAATTAAACGGTTTTGTGAAGCTCCTAACATCCCACCATCAGCTCCAGTTTCAACACGATAAGTTAGTGAGGTGAAAAAAAGGTGACAAATCCCACGATCCAACTGGAACATTAAGCCCCACCCACTGACCTGGGAGTGCAGATGATTGGTGGTCTGATGCTGGCCTGCGGCAGAGATTGGCTGCTGTAGGGGTTTCCCCTGCTGTGGATTCCTGCCAGCAGCGGGGACGATGCTTCCCGGGTTATAAAGTACAGCGCTGCCGTCGGGATGGATGAAAGGCTTGCCTGTTAAATGAAATGCATAAGGAGACACTGATGTGAGCTGTGTGTGCACGTACTAATAACTCAGCCTCCTAAAGGAAAACACCGGATTGATGGTGCTAGTGACAGTGCAGGACACAGCCAGTGCTCGAGAGGAACTGGCAGCAACAGAAGTTCAGTTTGCAGCTCATCATGAATATTTTCAGATTCCTCTCATCTGTCCGATGCATTTTCATCAGCCTGCTTTGGTCTGACAAACCGAGTGCAGCCTCATGCCAACATGTAATTCTGTCCCGATGCAATGAAGTTTCATTGGGACACCAGATATTTAAAAAGGACATGGAGATTTATTTTGGGGAAAAAAATACTTTAGATTTAATTCAGGAGATTGGGTTTGGGTTTAGAAAATCTTTTTAATTTCCTGGTGATTAGTGATTCGCTGAGAGAATCACTGGAGGGACGTCTATCACCCACCTGTGTGTGGGTTGACCAGAACGCTGCCAGGTGGGATCGCTGAGGGTTCCAGCGGCAACACGTAATAGTTGGTTGTGTCTATAGCTGGCGGCGGCTGCGATGGGATGCTCTTGATCATCTCCGGGTGTCCGGGGCCTCTGGAGTCGGCGGCCGGGTGGATTAACTGCGTGTTGAGGAGGTTGGATCGGGTTGCGGCCGAAGCTGGGAGCGGCAGCTGGGGACGGGAGAGCGAGCTGGACGAGGAGCCGACGCTACTGCATGATTCAGAACCTGAACAAAAATCAGGAGCAAAAAACATTATCATCTACTTCAAATAATAATGAGTTTATTCATAAAGCACTTTTCAAAACACAGCTACCAAGTGCTATGCAATAAAAAAAGAGATATTTAAGAAAGATAAGACAATAAAACAAACTAAGAGTACTAAAAACTAATGACATTATAAAACACAAGGAGGAAAATTAACTCAAAAGCCATAAAGTTAAATCCCTGAAAAGCACTTTCAAACAAGTGGGTGTATTTCAATGAGGCAGAGTTCGGTGCCCTGATCTCCTCAGGGAAGTCATTCTGAAAAGGCTCAGTCACCTTTGTTTTTCAATCAAAGGATCCACGAGCAACACATCTGGGGATCTGAGGGCGAGGGACATACATGGCAGAAACAAATCTGATACACAGCTTGGGGAAAAAGCTTCTCAGAGCTTTCTTAGTAATCGATAGAAATTTAAAATCCTGAAAAGGGCCAGTGAGTGAATTTATCCTTTCAAAGATGAGCTCCTTGTTTCAGATGGAGTCGTCTCACTGCCTGTTGCAAAGAAAGGTTATTTTAGGGCCGAGGAGGACAAGGCTAGATGTCTCCTCCACTTATGCTCCCAAAACACTAAGCGAGGGCAGCCAGCCACCTCGTAAACAACTTTCTAAAAGAGCTACTCGTCCAAGAAGCGTAAATGAGAAGACGAGCCCGCAGCGAGGAACGCGTTTCATCTAATCTCAGCCAATCAACTTACAAATGCATCATTTTGTGGAGTAAGCACTCACAGCTGGGGAGAGGCCCTAACTTCATCTTGGTGACTCGCGTGGTACATTATGCAGCAGCTCCTCATTGCTGAGTTTGATACTGCTGCTGTTACAACACTTTTTAAGAGCCTCGTCCATCAGTGTGTTGCTGCACGGTAATTACTCCTGACAGCTGTCCGGCTCCGGGGCCGGCCCACAGACGTTATTGACCACGGCAGGACGACAGACATTTGTTCTCATAACACCTCAAGTGCCTCGAATGGCAGAGGGCTTTGCTTGACAATGCTAAATGTACGTTTCTGTTCCTCCTCCGCCCATTTGTAAAATAAAATGACTGAATTTTTCCTCTAAAAGCTGAGATGCAGTGTTTCTTTCTCGTGTCTGGGGAAAAGAAAAAAGAACAGCTACACAAATCCCTCTGAATTTACATTAAAATATAATTACCATGAATCATAAGGTAATAAAGCACGACTTGTTTTCTGTGTTGATGGCAGAATATCGTCTAATACTGTTGTTGTGTTTTAAACATCATTTTAAACAACCTGAGGTTATTCTGAGAACGTTGTCTGCAGCATCTTGGCAGATTCTAAATATTGTATAGCGGCCGTGTGACGCAGCTCCTCCTCTGCCTCACTCACCTGTTTTGGAGAGCCTCCCGGTGCTCTTGCTGCTGGCTGTGCTGTCCCCTCGGACGAGGCCGGGGGAGATGCCGCTGAAGCTGCTGGCCTTGGTGATGGCGGGTCGCGGGGCGAGCCGGTTGGAGCTGTCCGAGCTGTCGGTGCTGCTCCACGGCCGAGGCTCGCCGTGCCGCGGCAGCGTGTCCGTCTCTGAGCTGCTCTGGCGGCTGGCGCCTGACCGGCCGGCCCGTAGCCTGTGGAGGGAAACCACAACAAGTTGAAAAATGATTTTTATCAACAGTCCAAAAAGGAGTTCAAATGACAAGTAGATGAAAACTTAAGATTACTTAGAGAATATGGAACGAGGGCATTTTTGACATTAATCATTTATCAAATGACTCATTGCTTCATCTACTTGTTTCAGATCTTATTTTCAAATAAGCTATATTAATTTTTTTTGCTGTTCTGCCATAAAATTAAACACCAGAGTGTATATTGTTTATTTCTAAATTTCTCAATGGCCGACACATTAATCTTATCAAAACATATTAATCAATTCTCTTATAGATTTAACAGCATGACTGCGTTTTTACCCACAAAAAAAACTATTCTTGATCAATAATAGATGACATTTAGAGAAATGCTTTCATGGTTTAATGGTTTAATTGGCCGGCTTTGGTCCGAGTAGCCTGTCCAACACGAAGAGGCCTGGGCTGAAAAATCCCATTTCACAGAAGCTTTCTTGAGCAGCAGAAAAACAAATCCTCAGATCAGCACTCCTGTTCCTGAGCGAGCCGATTAAGACAGACGCTGATTCACAGGGTCCCCCCCACCCCCGCGGTGCAGTCTCTGAAAGGGGCTGAATGATGTGTGACCAAAGGGTGGGCCTACCTGAACATTTGCCGCCTCTGTTGGGTGCTCATGCATGCGTCTTCATCCTGCGCGCTGGAGGGAGGAGAGAGCTGTTACGGAACAGGCGATGACACAATGAGACATCCACCATTTTAAAAAACATGACGGAGCCGACAGGAAAGAACCAACACAAGTGATTCGTTTCAAAAAGTTGCTCGATTAACAATTCATGCAGGAGAGGAGAAGAGAAGCTGGTGTTCATGGGATCAATGCAGTTTAACAGCTTACCTTCTATCTAGTATATAGTGATCTACCTGTGGGGGAAAAGAAAATTACAGTCAATTAAAGTAGTTCAAAACATTTAAGGTCTTCTTAAAGGTACATCTCCAAAAAATCCTGTATCTTTATGGATTCGATTCTATAATATTTATCAATTTATCAATATATTTAAAACATTTTACATTTCCTAGCAGTTGCTTTGAAGCCAGTACAACTGCCTGCAGGTCTACAAAGGGGAACTAACCGTCTAGAAATTCATAAATCCAGCAGTGGTAATTGGTAGCAAGAAATCTACCGAATTTGCACATGAATAGAAATGACACAAAGATTTGTGCAACATGGCGCCCCACCCCCCCCCAGCCCGCCTACACTAACAGCTCTCACATCATGTGCAAATATCCTTTCTCTGGCTCGCTGGTACTCCTCCTCCCGCTCCTCCATCGATTTGCTCCTCTTGTCAGCTTTCAAACGCATTCGAATCTGGCAAGGACACACCACACACACACACATGCTTCTTTAGCAGCTATGTATGGGACGCCAGATTGTCCCACTCTTACCAACACGTCAGAAATGAAAGTGACAGCTTGGTAGAAGAGAAAAAAAATAAAAAAATACCCAACACCCACCGCGCTGTCTTCACGATCAAAGCTGGAGTTGTCTCGTTTGAGAATGTAGCGTTTCTGAAAGTCGTCCGCCCTGTCATCCTTGATGTGCTCCGAGAATTTCTGATCGGGTCTGTCGGGGGGGAATTCACAGGAGTTTTTAGTGGCAGCTTCATTCCAGGCAGATGCTGACAGCAACATATGCTAAGTAACGAGGACGGGCTGGAAAATAACTCATCTGTCAACTGACTTCAGCTTTTAAGGCTACAGCACATTTACCACCATTTAACAGGTAAATGGATATTATCATGTCTCCTTCAAGTGTCTGATACTAAAGTTATTTATACTCAGTGTTTGAAGGGGAATCAGGAAAGAGAGGCTCACATTCTAGTGTTGGTGGTTTTGTTGATAACCACTGATTTTCCACTGGGATCCACATTGTGGTCCATTCCAAAGTAGGCTGCCACTCGGTGTAACAGCATCCTATGGTAAGGCGTCATGGGTGGAAACTTTCTCTTTTGACTTCTAGAGAGGGAAATATGACATTTTATGAAATTATGAAATACACCCATACAGTACCAATCACTGGTGTTTAAATTATTGTTTCTTACTCGTTATTGCTGATGAAGTCTAAGATGTCCTGTTCCAGTTTCAGAAGCATGCTCCGGTCCCTGGAAAAACAAAAACGTGTGAGCAGGGTTCTGTAGCCACACCAAAAGCTTGAGTGCCTTTCAAACTCATCAATGGTCACACCAGGAAGGAGCACAACAACATTCATACAGGAGTTCTAACAGAATGTGAGGATCTAGAAGATGAGTTTTAAAGTTGTGTGAGATTATGTGGCCTCAGTGTGTTGAAGAGGTGTAAACTGCTGGTATGAGCCTTTGGAGGGTCAGTGCTTGAAGGTTAATGTTGAACATACTTGGGGTTGCCCTTCAGTGTGTTGACCAGGAACTCATGGAGATCTATGCCAGTTGAATCTGTGTAGTCTTGACTGGAATCTGAAAAAAGAACCGTTTCAAGTGATCAAAATAATGCAGCTCATTTCTAAAAAAGCAGATTCCATAGTTATTGTTCCCTGCACATTAAGAACCTGCGTACACCACTGCAACACAACTATCCTTCAAATACCAGAGAAGAACGCTGTGTTCCCAGTAACACTGGGCGAGGCAGATGCCTGTGTATGGTGATGGGGTGCAGTGATGCCAAATTTAGCTGCAAACTTGTAATAAGACCTAGCAGTGTGAATAAAATGTACAGAAACCAGTATGTAGCCGCCATTGTTGTCATTGTTTCCAGTAAATGCTCATAACACAAAGCTACATCGGGCGAAGGGAAATCATTGTTTTCCAAATGCTCCGTATTGCAAGGAGTAAAGAAGTAATCTCCATGAGCTCAAACCTCCTGATTTATCGAGCAGCTCCTCATCTGAACCTCCTCAATATGGTTTCCTCTCCATGAATAATAAAGAACTGTTCCACCTCGTTAACCCCCCCGAATTAATGATAAACTGCTAATGGAACGGCCGTTATGAATATTGATATGCAAATCAGGCAGCTCGTCATTCAGCTCTTTGTGAGTGACTAAGTAAAAGTCACACGACACTGCGGTGGGAGAACAACTTCACAATGTGAGCAAGGAGGAAGAGAGAGAGAGAGAAGTGTGGCAGCTTGAATCAGCAGCAGTGAGTTCTGAAGTGGACGGGTAACGACGTTGACACCGGAAGAAAAAAGCATGTTCCCGTGTGCCAAGCCGAAGAATAGGAGCCGTCAGTGGGAGTCGGGAGACGCCGGCGCTCACTCCCCTTCTGTGGGTGTCTGCTTTCTATAATTGGAGGCTGCCTCATCAGGAGTGTTGCTCCACAGAGGGAAGCAGACACCTTTCCACGCCTGTGGGAATCTGTATAATTGCTTCACACCTTGAGCTTGTCGCAATTAACTGAATCACGCCAATTATCGGCCCATAATGAGATATCATTTCAAATGGAGAAGTGCTTTTGGTCAAACTGGAGGGCACGGCGCCAGAGGAGGGAAAAAAAAAATGTTTAGGATCGGATTTTCCTCGTGACAAGGTAAAGGATGTAATTATTAGAAGGCTGTAATTTGGCTGAGTGACAAGGATTGTATGATCAGTATCATTAAAGCATTTGGCTTCATTTCCACACTTTGCCATCAGATACCCTGTCACCATGATATAATGGATTATATGTATTACATTAACGGCGCACGCCACAATTTCCTACATATGAATTCCAAATTCCGGATGTAGGAGAAGCACATGCTCCTTCCCAGCTGCTTTTTGGGAGTAAGCAATGTTTATAAATGAGGCCCCAGGTGCGTGTGATGTAAAGGAAGCTGAGGTGTTGATGGAAATATTCCAGCTCCCGCCTCCGCAGAAAAGTAAATCAGTTTCGGTCTCATCAGGACTTTATGAAAGATTTTAACCGTAAAAATCAAACCAAACCTGTATAAAATAGATTTAAATACATCTTTCACTGAAGGATCAAGGACATGAATCTGTTTAAAATGCACCAGAATGAGAAGTCAAGGTTACGATGTGCAGGGAAAATTATAATATAGCAAAGAGACAACCCCCAAAAAGATGAATCGTGCACCGTGGGTTTAATTTCATCTCTCACCTCTCGACAGCCGTTTCCTCTGCGGTTTCTCAGGTTTGTCCACCTTGTCACAGACGTCCTCTTTCTCGGCTTGGTCCTGCGTTCCTCGTTCTTCCTTTTCAAAGGGCTGGAGAGGGAATCCATCCTGTTCGACGGGGGGGGAATATCACCAATTTTAAAAAGGTGCGCGTTTGGTGGAATGTGTGAATTTAACCAAGTCTGACATATCAGCATTTTTGAGATAAACGTCACCCAGGACTCTTCTGATCGATGAGCAGGCGTAAGATATTAATTTAGAAAGGAGGTGTTTTAATACGAGGCATTTCATTCTCCATGATCTTGCCCGAGGTTCGAGGTTAATTAGAGAATAGCTCGGAAAAACAGAGGCCACTGTAAGACACCTAATAAACTCTCCTGGTTTATCTTCAAAAACCTGTTTCCTGCCTGGCAATAATGCGCCAGCGTCCATTAATTCCAAATCACTATGGCAATTAATCTGCCGGATTAGCTTGTTTTTATTAAGCCATCTGAATTATACATGAATCGGATCCTGAAATCAAACAACACAGCACATTTTCATTCCATAAAACTTCATCAGAAATGAGGAGTTTCACTGTCATCCCAAACAAAACTGTAAAAATAAAGAAATATATTCAGAAGATCAACTGGTCTGGATGGTTTGAGAGATCTATTAAAAATGGCCTGAGTTTACTCCAGTCGTACGCCTCCTCACCACACACACACACACACACACACACACACACACACACACACACACACACACACACACACACACACACACACACACACACACACACACACACACACACACACACACACACACACACACACACACACACACACACACACACACACACACACACACACACACACACACACACACACGACTCAGAGCAGGATCTGATTTGCTTTTCAGGCGGCTCCACAAAGCCTGAAAAGGAAAGCTGAATAGAGGAGAGGGGTTGCCGGTTCACGGTAAGTGGATTAAACACAACTCTGAAAAGCTAACATCATAGAGAGAGAGCGTGTGTGAGAGTGTGTGCGTGTGTGTGTGTGTGTTTGTTAAGAGAGAGAAGTGAATGAATGAAGGCGTGAGAGAAGGAGGTGACCCAGTGGTCAGGAGAGCAGCTCAGAGCCGAGAAAGGTCACGGGTTTGATCCCGGTAACAGCTGCGGAGCCAGATAATGAGCCGCTACGTTCTCCTTCATTTTAAGACGCGGCGATTATATGTGAAAATGTAATATGCTAATGAGAAGGGGACTGACTAATTGCCTGAGCGAGCCTGGGAGAAAGTGAAAATGTGTCTAGGATTGCGTGTTCTTGAAGTGACAGCGACTTTGGATGTATATATATGTGTGTGTGTTTTTCAAAGCAAAAGGACCCCCCCCACCCCCCCGCCTGCTTCTCCTGGCATGAAGCGCTGATGTTTGCTACTTAATGCCACCCTCGGCATCACGTGCACGCCGCCCGGTTGATGTGCAGCTGTTGCGAGCCGCCTCATTTGTTTCCTGACATCCATTTACCTTCAGATAAAAGAAGAACAGCGGGGAAATGATGGCCCTCTGAATACGTAATGAATGTGCTGTCAGTCTGAAACAAAAAGTGCGCTGTGTATTCAGACACCCGCGACTATCGGGCCGTTGATTCGAGCTGACAGCCAGGCGTGCATGGTGAGGGTGGTGTGTGGTTCTAAAGATGCACCACCTTTAGAACCACACAGGCCTTTTTCCCCTCATATTTTGACAGTGTGGTGTAAAATGGTGAACAACGGGAAATGTTTTCGATTTGACTGAGAATCTGTGATCCTGCAGCTGCATGTGTACTCCACTAATGTGTTTTCCCCCCCTCTTTCTTTATTGCTTTACCTCGTCCCCTCTAGGTTAGTTTGCCGCAGAAGGAGTCTCGACTCCGGGCCCAATAACAGTAGCGGGGGAAATATCAGGAGTATTCAATTAGAGCGCTCCACAGCTCTCTGCAGCTGACGTGTGGAAATTGTAATTTCCCGGACATGATTGATGGCAGTAATACAAGACGTCGTGTGAGTGCAGACGATGCGAGACTGTTGTGGGAATAACACCCGCCCTCTGGTTATGGAGCTCGGTGCTGACTGGCTGAAACGCCGGGAACAGACTCACCTGTGTGTGTCTGTGTGTGTGTGTGTGTGTGTGTGTGTGTGTGAAAGCATGCCGGGAGCTGTGCAGAGTGGCATGTAATGGACTAAGTTTGATAGGCGAGGGGGGGGGGCTCTGTCCGGTCATTCGGTGTAAAGAGAAGTTGAATTAGCAGAGTAACGACCGGCTCGCCGTCGGCGCTCCACGCCTTCTGTTTTGATGATGGTGATGTTTTCATCAGGCGGTCCCGGCCAGGTATTTAATCATAGCTGTCAGACGAAGGACACTAATCAAGCATCAGAGGTCTACCTGCTCGGTTATAATGAGCTGGAAGGGAGAACTGATCCAGGGTCAGCATAACAGAGCGCTGCATGTGGGCCTGACGTTAACAAATTGGGCTGAGGTGTCGGGGGAAGCAGCTACTTCACACTGGGCTCGATGAGATGAAGGTAAATTGAAAAAAAAGAAAAATCTACTGAATATGAACAGAGTGTAGTTTCAATTAGAGAGGTGCCAGTATCAAATATTCAAAAAATATATATTTAAACTTTAAGGAAAAACTACCTTCACTATGATTCCCTTAAAGTTAGAAATCTAACCCCATCTCCAATGTGAGTGCACTCTGGGTATTTACAGAGACAGTTTACCTGAGGTGCTGCTGAAGGCTCAGGAATAGGACAAGGGAAGGACTCTTCACACACTGCCAGGCTCCGCACCAGCTTGAGCCTGGTGTTGGACTAAGGGGGGTGCAGGTAGGTGGGTAAAGTTAAAACCATGCACACACTCACACAACTGCATCAATATCATCACGCATCACAGTGACAAGCCAAAGTAAAAAGAGAGAAAACAGCCAGCGAGCACAATCAGGTCGTGCAAGCACAAATCATACAGATTTGATATTTCACATTTTCGCTGACAAATCTGGTTCCAGAGCTTTTTCGCCGCTGAGATGAAGATCAGCTGCAGATTCTCTCCGATAACTTGATCAGAACAATCTTAAGTCAAAGAAACGGAGTAAGCGTTTTCACATAAACCTAATCCTCATGTTTTTTCCTGAGGGAACATCAACAGCAATGCAGCAAGCACACAGGATATGTCCGTTTCAAACTATCTGTGTTCTCAGGCACAGCTCAGACTTCACTTCACTTAATGGCATCTCAATATATTGTACTGGAGGAAAGTTTATACATCCGCAGCAATGTGTACGATGACAACTTGCTCGACAGGAAACACAGGTACAACAACTTCCAACTCAATCCAAGCAAACAACGCAATCCAAGTGCACATGAGACGCGTTCGGAGCAGCCTCCCACGACATGCATATCGAGCGTACCGTACCTTAGAGTACTTCACAGGCTGTCCATAGGAAGGAGGGGGGGTGCAGGGAAGAGGTGCACAGGAAAAACAAATCAAACAAACCACAGAAGTTTGGAAAGGGGAGATGAGGATTGAAACTTTTTTTGAAAAAGTGCAGAAGTTTGAATTAAATATGACTGGCCTACATTTTGTGCATTCACGCACTACCAGCTCTGCAAAAGAGCAGAAACATTTCAAGACTGTGACAAAAAAAAAAAAACATCATCCCGAACTGCCTGCGATTTAATGTTTGTTCCTAAAGTGAAACATTTTAGAGGCAGTGATCTGGCAAAAATAAAAGAAAGAAAGAAAATCCTCTTTGCAGCTTGAAATCTCAAGTTGAACGTTCACAATTTCCTGGGAGCGTGAATTAATTTCTGCAGCATATGGTTCTGAAGCGGTTGCACTGTAGGGCCACTTTCTCTCTCTCTCTCTCTAACTCCCTTTCTCTCTCTCTCACACGGAGCTGAAAACAAAAGCCAGACATTCGGCTGCACAGGCGTCAGGTCAGTTCTATGTGCAGATCCCGGCTCCATTTAGCTGTCATGTGAATCAGACCCAGGCGCTGGGGGTGAGATGCAGAGAGCAGAGAGAAACCAGCCGCCCAACAGTGTGTGAGACAGCTCGGTGCCTCAGCGCTTTACGCACTAGTGGCTTTGTGTGTGTGTGTGTGTGTGTGTGTGTACGTACGTATAAACAGAAGGTCGCTCAGTAAGTGCGCACAGAGAGGGGGGGGGACCTGGCAGGAGTCATTTCAGTCTAAATTGTAACAGAGCCAAGTCCTCTGATTCCTGATCCCAACATATATCCACACACACACACACACACTCATGCACACAGAGCTCTGTCCTTCCCACCTGTCCTCTAAAAATCAAAAGGACAACCCCTCCCCTCCCTCATTGAGCTTCAGGGCCAAATAACGCCAATAAAAAAACCCTGAAATGGACCAGTGCTCGCCCATCTCCAGCGCCTGTGACCTGCCGCGCCCCGTTTCTGTAGCAGGTAATGTGGATGTGGAGGTGGTGGTGGTGGTGGGGGGAGAGGACTGGGACCGTGAGTGCACCGCTACACCGGCTAATTGAGTGGCGTGGGGCCGGTGGGGAATGAACAATGCCGGCAGGAGATAAAGGAATGGGGAAAGGGGGGAGAGGGAAAGGGCTGAAGTCAGCAGAAGTAGGGCAGCCACCAGCCACCTGTCCTGCTGCAGAGGACGGAGCTGGAGGCAGATGGTGGCAAAGTCACCCAGTCTTTGTAACCCCCTCCTTTCTCCTCTGTCGGAATGCTATTCTGCATCCCCCTGTTCCTTCTCCTCACTCCCTACCTCCTCCCTTTCTCCCACAATGAGTTGTCCAGGCGTTTAACCGTCGCTGGTACGCAGAGCGGTGGAATTAGAAATTACGATCAGAAAGGTCAGGGGCTTCAGAGCCGTCGGCATATGTTGGCATATCCCATGGACACGGTCTAATCATGCCAGGGTGCGTTTGAGGAGAAGGAGCAGAATGAGTGGTAAGTAGTTAGCCTACATCTGGAGAGGTCACAAGAAACACCACAGGGGGCTCGGACATTAACTACTTCAATTAAAGGGTAGAGTTGAGCTGGTAGTTAAAACCATATATTTTTTGTCTTTAGAATAATGATAAATGGAGGAGAAATCAATCTTAATTCTTATATTGTCCTTTTTCTCCTGCTCCTCCTGAGACATTTTCTCCAACACCATCATGCTCCTCTACCTCCCTCCTCCTTACCAAACTCTCAACTCCTCCCTCCCTCCTGCGCCCCCTCCTCTCTCGACTGAGACTCCCCCATGCTGGTGTCATTCTGTTCCCCGGGCTAGCGCAGACACAGGAAGTCGGTCGATAAGCCAGGATTTGGGCTCCAGATTATCTGCTTGCCTGCCTCCAACCACAAGGCCAGATTGGCCTGAATCCTATTTTAAGGCTGCGGCCAAACAGACAATCCTTTCCCTTTCCTGGATTTTTGTTTCCTTGACCACACTTGAGGAATTGTTTTGCCACTTTTGCCTTTTTTTTTTGCATCCATTCCTCTGTGGCCACAAACCAGTCTGCACAGGCTTTACTTTAAAAAGGCAAATTAACAAGTGAATATTTTCTGTGGTCCCCAAGCACATTTGTTGCAGTGACATAGTGACCTAATTAATTAGCAATTTATCTGAGGGTGATCTCAGCTGTCCAGGATCCCCAGTAGAGTACTGCCTAAATGTCTCCCATGGAGGATACATGAGATTCACACGACCAGATGATTTCTACAACAGCAGCGAGGAGCCTCTCTCTCTCCCTCCCTCTCTCTCTCTCTCTCTCTTTCTTTCTCCCTCTCTCTCTCGCTGACTGACCTTGTGGGGAAGTAAAGTCGTGCAACACATTATTATTTCAGTCTGTGCACACTCTCTACTTTTCAGGAATAATTTTGCCCGCTGAAGCAGCCGGGAGAATCATCTCCAGTGCTGCAGGTGACAGGAGCTCCCGGAGGCGGTTTGTGTTTGACGCTGACTGTTACTGAATCTTCATGGAGACGAGTTTGGAGAAAAAGTGAAATTATTCGGTAAAGTGTCAACTGTCCTCGGCCCGGGGTTCGGTCAGGCTGCTGACGTCTGGAACCCGACACTTGCTTTAACAAAAGTGCCCAATCACTGTGGCCGGTGGGACCAGGACCTGTCTTCAGAGTGAACATGAATCTCAGTGAGTTGCAGGAGACGTCTCTGTTTCTTACCTGAACGTCCCTCGTACTGTTGCTGCCCTGCTCATCGCTGCAGCTCTGGCTCGGGTCTGAAACCTCGGACTTGGTGGCATTGTGGTTTGGAGACGCCGCCGGGTCGGGGGCCTCGGAAACCTTCGTCGCTTCACTGTCGGCGGTATCGGACATTCTCATTGCAAAGTCTTACTGGGAGGTGCTGGCGAGGAGAGAGAACCTGAAAGGAAGGGGTAGGTCTGTAAGGGGCCAAGTTCTTGGAGGAAGAAGTTTGAGACTGCACTTGAATCTGAAAATACTGAGTGATACATTACAAATATGACAAAGACATTGTTTTTTATTGAGAATCATGTCAGAATTCAGAAGTTGCATTATAGTTTATTTTTCACCTGTAAATACAAGCATCACATTGCACATTTTGTGATTTAGATTTATTGTTTCAGAAATACCACAACTTAAAAACAAGCAAATTAATGTTGAAAATTCACAATTAAGAGACACAAGTTAAAAACAAATGTAAAAGCAGATTTCTGTGAGTTCACAATAAAAATAACACAACAGACGTGGAGGCATCATCATCATCTTCATGTTTCTTCTCCTTGAGGCTGTGACAGATGGAAAAGTTCAGAATTATTTACTTTTCTAATAAGAATTTCGTATTAATTGATAACTACGACAATGTGGGCGTACATTTTGACAGTGGGTGTTTCCATGTGGTCGGCATTAAGGTGATAAAAATATTTAAAACATTTATTTACTAACTGATAAAGCATAAAGTAATGAATGAAACTTACTTGCTCTTCATTTGTGTGGCTGTCCACCTCTTGGCTTGAGGAGTGTTAAACATCTGCATGAATCCACCCACTGCCTTATGGGTATTATTTTAAAAGAGAGAATAATACTGCAGGAGTAAAGACAGTGGGTTTGCCTCGAGTAAAGATACGAATTTCCCAGAGAGCAGCCGAGCAAATACGTTTGTGTTGCACATGACAAGTGGCTGAGACTCTGTTGTGTATCCACGTCCCTTAACAGCTGAGACATGGAGCAGGAGTCGCTTTCTTTAAAAAACTGGTTCAACTGATCATTTTAATAACGGCTCAATATGTAAATTCGGATTCAGCCATTAATAGAGAACAAGGCAGTGTCGTCGACCCTGTCTGTAGTCGTCAGTCACTGGTTCCCTTTCACAGCTCTGCAGCTGTTCAGAGACACAATGGACCTGACTGGACAAGACGCAGCAGGACGGTTTGCTCCTATGAGATTTAACAGATTTAAATTACTGTCTTCATTTCCACTCCTACTCACCATTTATTAATTTTGTCCTTAACGTCACTTGGTATTAAACTGGTGTAAAATATGATTTGTTAGGTACGTTATTAAATTGCGTTTTCCCAAAAGAGACCTCTTTCTTTCTTTTTGATTCCTGGAACAAAATGATATTATAGCTAAAATCCTCTGTGTATAAGTCGTAAACTTTAATTCTGCTGAATAAAAGGATAGTTTTCAAAATGAAATAACTTCAAGTTGTAACTGATTGTGTAACATGATTTGCTCTGCACCTGTTGTAGGAATTATCTGTGTAATACTTTGACCTCCCTGTGTTGAAGTCGTGGTGCGAGTTCATCCTGCTGATATGCCCTCATTATACAGTTAGGCCCCATGCAGTGAAACACACACACAGACACACACACACACGAGGAGGGAGGGCAGACATCTGGTACATGAGAGCTATGATTAATAGGTTAATTAGAAACGGGCTCATCAAATTCACTTTGTACATCAAAAACTGGATCCACACACACGACAGCGCCTCCTCGAGTGTGTACGTGACCGGCTGCGTGTGCGTCTCAGCCAATCAGCGGGGCCTCCACCTATTCGCCCGGCAGTGATCAGAGTCGTTTCCCTATCTGATCGCCGAGCCGCAAAGTGGCCGGCTGAGACTCGATTGTTTATCTCCGTCCCGAAAGAGCTGAGACGGCGAGATGGAGGCGCTCTCTTTAAAAAGGTGGCATCCAATTCCTCTGTGTCAGAGCAATTGACTTTGAGTGAGGTCGGCTGCCTGGCAAATGGACCGCTCAGCCAATGCTGCGCGAGGCTCAGAGGTGAGCGGTGGCGAGTGGCGAGTCAGATGTTGAATTTCAATGACCTGTCAGAGGTTTGACAAAAGCAACACCAGCTGCTGCTTTACATTATTTTTACATTCTGAAAGAAAACAGCTTAATACTCCAGAGTGCCGCGCACGCCTCGGAATATTCAGTGTCTGTCGCTGACATTTTGATGAGTGAAGTCTCTTGAGTCACTCGCTTGAAGATTTGCAATATTGGACAGATATTTTCAAGAGCCGGGCTGGTGATGGATAGCTATTTTGTCCCTCACCGAATCACTCATTCTTCCAAACACATTTTATCATGAGACTGGAGTGTTGGAGTACATTTGGCTCCAGACTTTGATGCATTCGAGTTCCACCGTCTCATCTCTCAAGGCTGAGGTAATTGCACTGTGTGCCTGTTTGGAATCCCTGATGTTTTGCCTGCATAAGTAATATGGATCATCATTTGATCCTTACTGTAGCATTAAAGAAACGTCGGAGAATTCAGGGGAAGCAAATTGGTCCCTTATGAGACGGGGAACAGACAGCAGCATATATTTCCTAAACATATATTATATATATATATAATGTGACATTATGGATCATAAGTGATGATCAGAAGAGGCTGCAGGAGGGAAACTTTTAATTTGAGCCACAACCAGTCATGTGTTTTGCAGCATAACTGACAGATCTGAATTAATTCCCACTTTCCTCGACTCCACAGGTTAATAAAGACACCGACTCGTTTCATTTTAACACTGCACCAAACTATTCCATCGGGGTCGAGAGTATGTAAATGTTCAACGTTTACTTTAGTTTGAATTTAAAACATTTCCATGATTCAATTGTGCAAATATTACCTTTGTATATGGTTCATTAATATACTTTATTTATATTTAGGAAGACACCAGTTAGCACAGGGTGATTCAAAAGAGTTCTGAAAAACAAACACTTTTGACTGATGTCATTTTCTCAACTGTAACACTGTTAAATTGGTGTGTGGTTTCCTTAAGCTGAAAAATACCATCTGATACAATGAGGGAACGTCTGAGACAGAATATGACAGTACATCATATTATCTATTGACCAAACATGTATCATAGTTCTTACATCAAAATGAATCCAAATAGAAATTCAATCACAGTTTATGACAATGTGAGATATTCTTATTATGAAATAACGAATATTGTACCGTAACACAGCATTAAAAAGTATTATTAAATATTATGATGCCCAATTTCTATTAAGGTGTCACTCACAGACATGAAACCAAAAGGGAGGTCACACTTTTACCATGTTTTCCACCATTTGAGATTTGACTGGGGATCTGTTAACTTTGCTTTCTATCTACTGTGTCCCCTTCATCTGCAAAAGGTTTAATGACAACAATTAGACGACTACTTCATAAGAGCAGTGGATCGAAATACATAATTTCCCATTAAAATGTGTCCTGGGAGATCCTCACATTCCCTAAACACTCTCATCAAACAGAAACAAACAGTGGACGTACTTGATTCGAAGCCAGTGGTGGTTGTGGCGCAGGAGGATGTAGCTGGTGAAGTCGATGAGGCTGGGCCTATCGTTGCCATCCGAGACTTCTCTGGCCATGTCTGCTTCAGCTGCTCTGAACAGCGACCGGGGCCTCCGACACCCTCATGACCCCTGCTGACCTGTGGATGAAAGAGGCACGGGGTTAGCACTGTGGGGTCACAGAGGTCGCAGGTTTGAAGCGCCCCTGACACAGAGGTCGCACACGAATTGACAGCAGTCGGGATGTCAGCAACTCTGAAATATTTGTGTGAGTCAGAGTAAAAAAACAGTAAAAGTGGGGTGAGTGTGTGTTCCTGGGCCTGTGCGTGCCGATGTGCCATAAATAATGGATGAGCGCCGGGATGGGAGTGCGGCGGAGGCAACAGGAGAAGGCCCCCCTACCAACCTCGTAAAAACCAGGCATTAGGAATTCAGAGAGCAGCGGGGGGAAGATAGCACTTCTCAGCTGAAAATCCGCTGCCATTTGGTGCCACACAAATTTCAGATCGTCTAGTGTGCAATCTCTGCTTCCCTGCAAACTGCTTTATAGCCTCACTACAGGATGACACCGGCTGCGCAGGGCGGACAAATGGAAACACCGACAACAAAGGAGCTGCAGATAAAGAGACATATTGTTGGGAAGAAATGTGAGAATCAGATATTTTCTGTGCACTTCACTTGACAATCTGACGAATGAAAACTACAATTGGTTACCAGCCTGCGCTAGATTGTGAAATTATGCTTGAAGTTGCCAAATGAGGCAGTTAAATATCAGATTAAGGCAGAAAGTAATGATTTTTTTTTTTCAATACATAGTGATCTCAGATTGTTTACTCCATTAATTCATTGATTTCTTTGATCTATAAAACATCAGAAACCCGTGAAAAGACCATTTAAATTCCCTGGAGCCTGAGTTTATGTGAAACCTCTTGTTTTGTGCAACGAGCAGTTTAAACCCAAAAGATAATTAGTTTATGAAAATATGAAACACAGAAGAGCTCAAAATCCTCTCAACTGAGAAGAACCAGTTCTTGTTTGGGGCTTTTTTTTTTTTAAACCAGGGAATAAAAGTTGAAAGGTTCTGAATCATTTTCTGACAAACAACCTATCAATGACTAAGTCAAGCATCAGATCACTTAATACTGTTTATTCTCCTCCATCAAACCCGGGTCCAGGCTTCTCACTGTCTCCCTACTTCTGTCCCCCCCTCTCAGTCAGCAGGCGAGGTGCCACGCTGACTCTGGCACCCGACGGTGCCAAGGCTTGGCTGCTGCTCCCAACATGGTCTTGGTGCGACCACCCCCCCCACCGCCCCCCCCCCCAACCTCCTGGTGCCAGGCAAAAAAGGTCAAGTGGAATCCCTGCTCACTTCATAATCTCCTTTCTCATGACACCGCCAGTCGCAGCCGGAGCTGACTGCAGACTGAGATGATGATGATGGGTGGGAGAGACGTGCCGAGGAACAGTCGCCATTTGGTGCAATGCTTTTGTTTCGGCTGCCTCACAGAACCCAGAGTGTTAACGCTTAACGAGACAGATAAACAGAGATTACAAAATCTGATTGGCATCTTAGCGAATCTGTGAGGAACATTTCTCCTTGGCTTCGGCAAACGGTCGAGTGAAGCCCCAGGCTGGATCCATTCATCAAGATTACATCTGGAGAGTGCGAAAACCAGTAAATGCAGTTTGTGGCCAGGTAATCTGACAATGTATGTTTCTCATCTTAAGACAGAATCACCTCTCCCCTCAGAATCTCTTCCCTCTTGTTATAAGATGCTCTTATCGTCAGCACTTCGCTCTTTTCTCACCTCTTATCTCGTTTTAAATGCAGCCTGAGCTTTTTACGTCTTTGTTCATGTGTGACAGGACTATCATCTCTGTGCGGCGGCTCTAGGTGTTTGCCCTCCTTGCTCCTGGTTGAAGGCACAAGTGTTGCCGTTTCCTGCCGTTGCACTAAGGAGTGCAAGCTAAATGTCTTTAAAGGAAAAATGTGTGTAATTTAGTGCCGCTCCTGCAGCTATCACACAGACACACACACACACACACGAGCAGAGAGTAAAAGTTGCTCTGACAGCAGTGCGGCTGAGTCTGGCCGTGGGCGCTCCAGGTTTTATGACCAGAGCTGCTGAGCGGACAGTGCAGCCGCGGCTTAGCTGGCTGGCTTCAGGACTTCACACTGAGCCTGTCTGTGTGTGTAGCATAGTGTAGACTGTCCAATGAATGCTAATGGTGCAAACAATGCCTGCCTACCCCCCCCCCCCCAATTTATTTTTGACAGACTGGGACACAGAGAGACATCACCCCCTGATTGATGCTCAACAGCCTCTCACACAGCCTCCATCCACACAGGCGTAGCAGTGAACTCATAGTTACGCTCCGTCTGCCTGTGCGTATTGTGCTGTAGCTGACAGGGAGTGGTTCATTGGTATTACAGTCGCCGCAGAGCGCAGCCACCTTAAAGAGGCTCCCTCAGGCATCGTTCAGTGACACACCGCCTCCTCACACCGCCTTTATCGCCTTGCTCGATGGCACAGCAGCAGAAACACACACACACCCGTACACATGCACATCATACCTCAGAATTAACACACAATAATAAATAAAATGTATATACGAATTTATTAAAATTACACATATGCTAACAAAGATGAAAAATGCAGTGATTGCAATCAATAAGCAAAATAAAGCACCCAATAAAAATCGGAATACTCTAAAAAATCATTAAGGTTGTTGCAGCAGCCCTTCAGGCACACATACAAGTGTCTGCACATTAATTCTTGGTGGAAACAAATTCTTATAAAACCCACAGCGGGACGAGTCTTTATGGTGGTCGACGACTGAGCAGAGCTAATCATACACCGGGCTCTTAGAGGACCGCTCTCACAGACAATTATGTTTGATGGCAAGCTAATGAGAAATTTCTCAGTCATTGCGAAGCGCACAGGAGCCTGCCGCTGATGGCACACAAACACAAACACACACACACTTTTATTCCTCTTCATACAAGCACAAACACACACCTGCCTCTCTCTCATCCTCGCTGAAGCTGACCTTTCCCTCCCACACCTCTGCTCTGTTGTGTTCCGCTCGGCGCCGCGTGGATCAGGGCTCTTGTCTTGGTTATAACCAGATCCACTGGAGGTGAAGGACCCTCAATCCCTCCCTCTATCTGCTGCTCTATCCCCGGCTGTGCTCCTGACAGAACGAGGAGATGAGTCAAACGCGGGGTGGAGAGGAACAAGCCGTCACCTTCACAAGCTCCTGAGTGATCACAAAGAAAATCCACCCAGGATTTCCAAGCGCCTGAGCAAAGAGAGAAAAAAATATGATAAAAAAAAAGGGAAAGCAGTGGAGGAATCTTTCTTCATGCAGGCGCAGCTCGGGTGTTGGGAAATAATTCAGGCTTTATTGCAGCCGATGAGCTTTCGCAAGTGTCACATAAAAAAAGGACAATGGCAGGAGCGGCGCCAAACATCTGGGATATTGTCTGCCGAGATGTTGAATACTAAACAGAGCTCTGCTCGCTACCAAGAGACAAAAGCACTGACACAAACACAAAAGGTACTGCCATGTCTGTGGGTTACAGCTTTGTGTCACCGGCTTGCCAATTACCAGGCATTCTTAGTTTCTACAAACACAGAGAAGGCTGCCAAACATTTTATGGCAACGAAATTGATTTCTGACTTGCACACGCAGCCAGAAAGAGACAGATTTAGGGTAAGCCAGCCTCAGCAGAGGGCAGGACGTGCACCCTGGCAAATAAAATCAAGCATCAAATAAACTGTTAAATAGCTTTCTAATACTGGTTCACATTTGTGGTCCTGCAATAAAATTGATTTCTGAGTTTTGCTAAACTGAGTTTCTAATCTCCCATTTTCTAGCCGTTTCTGCTAATTGCAAAGCAAGAGAAGCACTGACAGGGGAGCTATATAATTGCACCAGGAAAACGATTAGTGCAAAGCCTATGAAATGATATCACTTTCATACACTGCTCGCCTCAATTTCAGGGCGACTGAGGCGGTGTCAGTTTAAGGAACCGCCTGTAATAGCTCAGATGGAATTAACAGAAAAAACATAAACAGGCACAAATGAGCCTCTAATTGCGCTGCTCTCTGCCTCCAGGTCACATAAGGCAGTGAGAGTGTGGTGTGGCGCAGCAGAAGCGCACCAGCCAGCATTAATAAATTAAATTCACGGCAGAGCATGTAGGTAATCCATTACCTATCCCATAGGACAGCTTCCAGGGGAATATCAATCTAGGCAATTAGAGGAGAAACAATAAACACAGAAAACTAACATGCAAGTCTAGCAGCTTTAATCTACGGAGCCTTTTGAGAGAGGAATATCTCAAAAAGTCCGCCAGAGTCATTAAAAGTCAATTTGCACACAACACCTGCAGAATAAACAGAGAGAGCCGGGGAGACGGAGGATGAGCTTGGCTGGAGAACAATGCGGAGCAGAGCCTCTTATTGGCTGATCTGGGGTAATTATCCTCCTAATGAAAAGCAGAAGCAGCTCTGGCAAACTGGAGGGGAGATTTTGAAAAAAAGAAAAGAAGCTCTGGCTCGGCTCCGTGAGTAGCACGGCACTGACAGCACACCACATCTCACGCTGGGCTTAGTTTAACAAGGCAAAGAAAAAGACGGCACACTTGCTTACTGACTTGCTACCATGCGAGGATAAAAAGAAACAGAAAGCTGCTGCAGCTTCTCGTGTCACTTCTGAAGCAGCCGTGAACAGAACATGTGTTCACTTTGTGTGGCGACAAACAGCAGAAACAACAGCTTTAAAGACAGAGACAATGTTCAAAAACACAAAGTAGAAACATTAATTGGAAGTCAATAACCAGAAAAAGGCAAGTGAGGTCCATGCCCACTCTCTAGCAAAGTGGCTGGAAAGTGTGGGACCTACCTGCCCGGCAGCTCTGCCCTCCATCCCTTCTGCTACTCGACCGTTTAGTTTCCATTGTACAGGAGGCGCAATTGGCTGGAGAGGAGGCTGGAGTCGCCTCCCAGCTCGCTCCTCGGCAGCTGCCTGCTGCCTCTTGTACGCTCGCTCAACTGAGTGAGTGTGTAAGATGGGGAGAGGGGAGTGTAAAGGGAGAGGGGGAGTGGGTGTCACAGAGTGAGGAAGAGAGAGAGAGAGAGAGAGAGAGAGCGAGAGAGTGCTGCGCGAGCACAAGTCTACCTGCCACAAGCCATCAAGCCAGCCAGCCTTGGAGACAGCGCCAAATCAACAGCTGGCCCCTGTGTGATGTCAGAGCCTGAACAGCCAGTCACGGCAGCCGAGGCCGGCCGGCGCAACCGAGCGCTGACTGAACTAAAGTCCCCGGCTAAATGGGGCTCTTCATTAGCTACTCTGCTTTAGGATGGAGGCGGGGTGAGGAGGAGGAGGAGGAAAGGGCAGCCAGCGACATGGGATGGATAGAAGGAGAGACTGGGAGGAAGAGGAGGGCGGGTGGGCGATAGAGCGGTGGGAGAGAAAAGGCAAAAGAAAAGCTCAGAGGAAGCGAAGGAGAAAGAGAGGTGACCAGCAGCGAGGTGGAGAGGACAGGGGGACAGGAGCGACATGTCCGCAGCCAGCTAGGTGCTCAAAGACCAGGTGGAGAGACGATGGGGAAGCGCTGGCCGCTGAGAGGCCGAGCTGTTCACTGGGCTACCTTCCCATTAAAGCTGGCACCCTGCTTCTCACACAAGGCTACAGATAATCCAAGTGACTTAGAGAGAGAAACACCACCTGAAATATGCCCAGCACCGAAACACAAGAGTGAAATACGGCGATGAACATCTCAAATAAGCTTATACACGGATTAAGACGAAAACATAGACGAGGAGCAGCTGCTTTTTTATGATAAAACCACGCCCCTGATTCTCCTCCAGATCATCCACACCTACCTTTAACGACTTTAGAGGATTTAACAGGGAAACAATAAGCGATTATCACCTCCTCTTGTCCTCGATTGGCCTGTTAATTTCATTAAAGATCGAGTGCTCTGTGGAGGAGAGAGACTGGATAAGAGTGATAATTGGGCTCTAAAAATAATCTACTTCATGAAGCTTTCACCGCTAAGTGACTGACAGGCTGTCAAAGACACAGGAAGTCACACACAGAAGTCTAGACTGCCGTAATGTGATTGTTTTTGTCCTTTTCAGTCACTCAGACTTCAACAGCAAACACAGTGGGCGGAAAAGTTCCTGCTGTCACTAAGCAACCAACACCGGGCTGCGACAACCGATCCGATCCGGCCTCATAATTGTACCATTCGTTATGCCAGGTCTCTGAAGAATTTATTATTGTGCTTCCTTAATCCCACGAAAAGGTCACCGATTGAACAAACAATTTATGGATAGGCGGATGAATTATTTAAGCGGCCCTGACCAAATATTATGGGAAAGAGAGATTTTCACCCCCCTGGAAGGCGATGAATTATTTAGTCATCGGGCCACATCGCTGGTGAAAGCTATTACACAGGATCCTCAGCCTCCATATCTGATAATGTCATCAGCTTCAAATATACGGCCCCAACCTGTGTAATGAATGTCAACAGAGCCGCGGCTGCAGTGGCCCGAGCGGCAGCAGGTGAAACAGTTCCGGCAAACAATTATTGGCATTTTATTTAAAGCCTTGGAGGAGACGTGCGGCGACCACAGGAGAGCCTCCGAGACGTGATCCGACCACTTCACCTCACCGCGCAGGAGAAGCAGCTGCTGAAACCCATCACTCTCCCATTAGGGAACTTCCAAATGACTGCAGCTCTCACAAATATCAATTATGGTCACGGTGCTGCAATGAGGGCATGTTACAGTGAACACACACACACACACCTAATAAAGACTAGGATGCCGGACAGCATCGTAGAGACGAACGCCATCGTCTCCCCTCAGCAGCCGCACACGAGGACTGAACCAGCAGCCACTCTCCACCCACCAGGCTCCACCGGTGCCTTGCTGGAAGACAAT
This sequence comes from Pleuronectes platessa, assembly GCF_947347685.1. NCBI lineage: Eukaryota > Metazoa > Chordata > Actinopteri > Pleuronectiformes > Pleuronectidae > Pleuronectes > Pleuronectes platessa. The sequence continues at coordinate 3,333,972 of NC_070649.1, forward strand.
ACCACTGTGGCAGCTTGGTCTCCGTAGTAAGTTTACACTTCCAATCTCGGTCCGAGTGTGTGAGGCGAACGCTGTCAGTGCATGGGAATGACGGTGGATGGGGGTTTCAGGTTAACAAGGAAACCAAAGTGAGCTGTTAGATGAATGATCTCTGGGCTGTCACCGGCGTAAATGCGTTTATAACCTCTGACAGCAATCGTGTGGTATTGAAATAGTGCACGTGTCAATGTTTAAAACAAATATTCAGTCAAAAAAGGGTCATACAAATCAAATGATCAACAAAGACAGATTGCATCACATTCATTTCAAGTCAATTTTACAATTAATTTCCCTGCTATTGATCTTTAAATAATAGATTTGCCCTTATTTGGTCAATTCTTCTGCTTGGGTCCCCTTGAATAATACATGTGTTTGACTTTGGTGTGAGACGTGTTCTTCCACGAGTCCATGGAAAAAAGAACCAGTTATATTACCAGTCACAGAGGAAGAAGATGTGCAGACAGCCAGTCGATGTTTGCTTTGCTTAATCCTGCTGAACGATTTAAATAAATTGTCTTCCATAGTTTTCGCTCGTCCACACCAGACCCCATTGCAAATTTGGCTATTTTAAACGTTTTCTCAAGATCGACAACCCCCGGATCACATGCAACATGTCAATCTGAAAGTTCATAGTACAAACTAAAATTCGGCTGATAACAAACTTAGCCAAACAGCGCATTAATCCCATGACAGCTATATTTATCGCGCTGGCTCCCAGTCCACCTCAGGACACGCTACTCGTTGCCGCATATCGCTGGAGAGGAGCGGGCCTGGAAGTTACTGAATCCCGCTGTGTCTTTAGCCGATTTATGGGTTTCACAGACATGCAGCAGAGATCGAAGATGGCCGCTTACAATGTGGACACGGTGTCTACTTTATTTCTGCCCAGGACAGAGCCATCGCAGCGGGCTGCGATAGCGCAGGATCGGGGCTAGGCTAGCCCGTATCCAGCGGCAGCGTAGCCGCCTGCTAACGCGAGAAAAACGGCCCCGACACCGGCGCCCTGAGCTGTCACGGGTGTTTACCGCTAACGATCCCGTACAGACGCTGTTAACCCCCGGACCGATGAGTGTTGGACGGGGTGTACGATGCTGTCTTACCGCTTTGGTTTGACAATCGCTGCACGGTGGTTGTCTCTACCGGGGGGTGAAGGAGCGAAGCAGCGGCGCTGGCGTCCTGCGGGCTGGGGCGAGTGCGTCACCTCCTTCACTGTCGACGCGGAGGAGGGTGTTGGAAATGTGTCACGTCGTGTCGCTGCCGGGTCGTCTCCTACTCGAACGCAGTTGCTCTGACAGTTCCGCCACGCAACGCACCGCACATCCCCGTTCAAAAATCACGCAAACACTTGATTCCTTTTAACGGGAAGTGAGTACAAATCAAACCGCAGAGTGTGCGGAAGTTGCAGACACCGTTTTGCCGCGACTGCCCGGTGATACAAACCGAGTGTACCTCGAGTTTGCCGCGAAACTTTTCAGTGTGGTGTTTACACTCTGCAGGCTAACCGGGGTAGGCTAACCTCACTGACCAAACTCTATATCATATATATATATATATATGTTTGTACTTATGAGCTAACACAGCAGTTTAAAAGATTTGTTATGTGACATGTGACTCGTCAGGGAATCACACTGACTCGTATCTGCACAGCTCGACCCTGTGGTGTCACGTGTAAACATGCATTAGCATACGCAGCTAGCCTTCTAGGGTTTTTAATGGGGCTGTCAGGTAGCTAGGTAGCTGCTAGCTAGCAAAGAGCAGAAAAGCGTTTCCGGATTTAATATTAAAAATGGTAGAGACAGTTTAAAGGGTCTGAAAAGCTGAGGTCATCATTTTGAACACGACTGGGGTTTTTATTAATATTTGCAGGTCTATTTACTTCCTAGTTTGGGGTTGCTAGCTCTAGCTAAATGCTACTTTAGTTTGTTTACAATAGTATCCCTGTGTGTAACAGTGAAAAAGCTTCTTGTAACATCTCCTACAGGTTATATTGGAAATGCTGATGAATGCTTTAGAAGTGAATACTTATCCATTCATGTAGGATGAGTAAATTACAGTTTCAATATATAAACCAAGATAACTTAATATTAATTGAGTGCACATCTGTAATTAGCTCAAACACAAATACTTCACTGTTACATGATAGTAAACATAACCATTAAGGGCTAGGCAATATGTCTATTCTAATATAATCTTTTTCCAGAGCAATACAACACACAAGCATTATCGAAATAATGCTTGTGCACAGTTTGGATGTTTAGCATGTGATTTATCGTCCTAAAATTTATAACATCTTTTGCTCAAAACCAAAACCTTCAAACACAAGCACACATTTTTATACTCAATAAAATCAATAATATGACATTTATCGTGACAATTATTGACATCAACAAAAATTACATTTTTATCTTGATATCATTTTTGGTAATATCGCTTTTTCTGGACCACACTAGGATTACTGTAAGCGTGCACTTCCTGACAGTGAGGATTCTGTGGGGTTGTTAGTTAACCGGGGGGGGGGGGGGGGGGGGGGGGGGGCAACACGAAGCAGGTGTTGCTGCTGTGACTGGAGGCGGCTGAGACAGGCAACTTTTACCATCTCATTTACTATTCTGACTTTCCTTGTCCACTTTGCTGCATCACCCAGCTTATAATAATGGGTACTCCTGTCAGTGCAAGTAGGCAGCAGAGCAGTGCTACGCACCATTATAATAAAACATGTTGAAAACCAGTATGGTAAAGAAATGTGCTCTTATATGTCAAATAGATGCTGTGGTTTATATTCACGGGTAACAGTTGAACGTAAAGGTTCTCCTTTTTTTTACAGCTTATAATCTGAGCCCAATGAATGAGCAAGAAGCTGATGAGGACTTACTAGTGGAAATGGATGATAATGGCCCAAAGACCTCTCACTGTGACACAAGATGGTCACAGCAACTGTCAGGCCTTCCTCACAAGCTCCTGCAGCGCCTCATGGCATTCCAAAGAGAGGGCGTGGAGTTTGCCTTGTCGAGGAAATGGACGGTAAGCAGCACGGCCGCTCAGTCGCTGACATCACAGCCTCGTTGTTTGTTCATCACAGTGTTTTTGCAGTTTATAATGTTAAGTTCTGTGTTAAGTTACATCTGACACTCAAAGATTGAAAATAAAGGTCAACTTGCATCTTTTTTGCAAAGTCAATGATGGCAAAGAGAAGACAAAGACTTGCAGATAAGTAGATGTGTTGCTCTTATTTGAGTGGCTCCATTTGAGTGGAGTGAATCCCCCGCCTCTGGGTTTGCAACCTTACACTTCACCTCTGCAGAGTGTAAATATAGATTTATCTCTGTGAAGATGCTTTTAACTCAGGCCTATTGTCGTAACATAGAAGAACATGAGCTTGAATCTTTACTCCACATTCTTTCCATTTTACTTTACATTGAAACATTTTATTAGGCTTCAGAAAAACTCATAATGCAGCTTTATGGGAAACACTCAAAGTAAAAATAACTTTATTCATAAAACAATCCTGCAAGGCCACCTTCACCATCTACATAAAACACACTCGCTTTGCATTGCTTTACTAAACGACACTGAAGAGACAGGAACCTCTTTAGTTCTGTTGGTCACTGATGGGTTAAGATGATGGAGATGTTCAGCTTGTGTCCACACTTACAGAAATTCATCTGCGCATCCCTCTCAAATCCGTAGCGTAACCCATTCTCCTCTCTATTGCTGCCTCAGTGGGTGATTTAGTCTAATAGAAAGGCATTTTTATGTAGATAATTTGCCTAATGGAGCTTTAAAGTAGGCAGCCCTACCCACCTCCATAGCGCAGTGGGGAAAATGTGATTTCCAGCCATGCTAAATGGCTCAAGAGGAAAGTAAAAAGTCCTGAGAGTGTGTGAATATATTCTAAATCCAGAAGGTCAGATAGAGTCCGATTTATATCTTCGAAAACAATTACCAGGCCAGTAGGAAGTTTGTGCATTGCCCTTAGATCTGCAAGTGTTTGGCTGTGGTGAGCATAAGCTGCAGGAATGCAGGGCCGGGACTAAACCCTTTCCTCCTCCTCGTCCAGTCGATTCTCGTCCAGGGTTCTCGGTAAGGTCAGCACAGGGGGAGCCAATCTGAGCACCGCCGCTGTGATGCAGAGCGGCCATATTGATTCAGGAACACTGGGAGGCACTGCTTTGTTGCACGGGTGGGTCAGGAGTCAATTGTCTCTAGCTGCACCGAGGTGACAGCCACCTCAGTCAATTGGCTTCAGTTTGACAGTAAGAGCAGTGGCCGGCGTCGCTTCTCTCTGGAGAACCGGCAGAAGTGGCCTTAGCACAAGGTATTATAAGTGGAGCCAGATCTAGAAGGAGAATGAACACTGTTCGAGATGTCCAGCTTATTGAATTACAATTATACACACATGTAAGAAAACATCTTCATTCTGCATGTCTGTGACTCCATCGTCCATTTTTACCAGTAGATTAATGTAAATATGCAGAATCAAATACCTCTGATCAGTTCAACAGGGACTTAAATACAGATTCTACATTTCTGTATCTTACTTCTCTACTTGGCCTGTTTTTCTCTCACTTGCATGTGCTAATAGAAGCTCTACCTTTACAAACAGGTCAGGCTGGATGAGGAGGTCCTGACTCAAACTAAAGCTCTCGCCCCAGAGGGTCTTCATAGATTTTAGCCACTTTAAGTCAAAAGTTCTCTTCCTTTAAAATAGGAGAAGAAAAAGCTGCTTCTCACACTTTCATTTCACAAAATAATAAGTGTGGCAGGTTTACTGCTGGGAATTGATGGCAATTGTTTGAAACAATGGGTCCTTGGTCTCAGAAAAAAAAGGTGGGCAGCTCATTATTACCAGCTGACCGATGGCCAATTTTGCCGCCAGATTTTATCTATAAATATAATAAAATGAATGTTTGCTTCATGAGCTTTAAAAAATGACTTGACGTGACTTGATGAGTGTTTTTAATCTGCATTTAAAAGCTGGCTGCAAGATATTATTATAAAAGCAGTGTCATGTATTGGTAATCCACAAAAAAGACACGTGCATGTGAATTTACAGAATCTTTAGGCGAGAGACGAGCTTTAAAAGCTTAAAAACATGAAGCCAATTAAGGAAACCATCTAAACCACATTCTGGGTGCTACACTTTCTACAAGCAGTAATGGGATATAATACAGCTGCTATGTTTTTATTCAAATGTAGCTCACATTTTAGACGATTCTTGTGAAAATGGTGGCGAAAAAAAAATGAATTAATGCAAACCACAACCCCTGATCCACATCTCCCCCCCGTGCACTCAGAGACAGACAGACAGCAAGGATGACTTTAGCTTAAAGTGATTGTTATTGACAGTAATCTTGATCTGATGCTCCCTGCTGTTCTTTATTTGTTCCTTCAGCAGCCTTGGAAAGAACATCAAACCAAAGCAGAAGCCGATTTATTTTACTGATACTCAACAGACTCATTGCAAAGGCAATAACCTGAATAGACCTGAGTGCAGTGCAGTTTCACACATGTTGGATTTTGAGGAAGGAGTATAACAATTCTGGGAAATGTAGGATGACTACCTGAGGTGGAACTGGATGAGGCAGGCTGTCAGACAAAGAAATAAATGTCAGAGCGCTTCATTATAGAATAACTCCTGAAATCCACAGAACGTCACGGATTGATGTTAGAGATCTAACGGTGTAGGAGGATCCGTGGGTGCATTTCCTCCTTTAAATCTCACCGTCATTGTGCTTTTTCACAACCGGAGACATCAAGCGTACCGAAGCAAAACATCAAATGTTGTTGCAATACTCACGGAGTCCGCCGCATCCGTCTGTGTAGGAGGGTGAGTGAGTTTTATGGAGTTAGACGAGGGATAATGTGGGACAGTTGTGTCACGGTATGATAATAAAAACCCATGAGATGTGATTGATAGTGTTGTTTGGAAAGTTGGGCAGAAGTTTGCATTGGATTTCTGAAAAGCAGTAGAGGGATATAATAAAATACACTTACTTTGTAAAGCACATTTCTATCTATTTATTTGTACTTTTACATTAAATGTTGAGTACTTCCTTCACCACTGTTTGGATATACCCAGGGTACATTTGTAAAATGCAGTACTCTGAGGGGGGACTATAAGTCCATCAATTAAGTGCTGTTGTAAACTTCGATTAAGATGTCGACTGCAGCTGGAAGCAGTGCATGTTCAGCCTGTTTTCACTCATCCAGAATATTTTTCTAAATGGCCGCCCGTGCTTTGATTGAATATGGCCTCCTCTCCTGATGCGAGCAGCGATCGATACACACACTGTGTTGTGTCTCCTTGTGACGGTCAAATTACTGAGAGAACTCTATTCCAGAGACGGAGCCTGTCCTCTGAACACACACAAACACACAAGTTCATGTATTTACACCACACTTGTACTCTCGCCTATGAGCCTATATCGATGACATCACCAGGGGTTGTTTTTTTCTTCTTCACGCTTTAGAAATCTGCCTCCGAGGCCACAAAGGATGTTATGGATCTGTGTTCACACACTGAGAAGTGACTAAATTGATCTGATCCTCATGTGTGAAATCAGCGGAGAGCCTATTTAATGTACACAAAAGGAGATTATGAGTCTTGGAAGTGATTCACACAATACAACAAAATCACATCTTCATCTTTGATCCAATTCTGACTATTGACCTTATTATTACGATTAGGAGGCTTATATGAGTTGCTAGTACAATATTCCATTCATATTCCTGCTTGGTCTGATAATGTGAGACATCAACATTAAATCCTGTTTTGTCTGGTCCATGTCCTATCAGCTAACATGGAGGGACCTGTACTGCAGCCAGCCACTAGGTGGCGATCAACACGCTTTTGTCGTACGTATTTATTTACAGTCTACGTGTACAGTCAGACTTAAATGTTGTTTTGTTTTGCTCAGGAATTAAATTTGTCATTTGTATGATGAACATGTAATTTAATGGGTAATTTGCCATCTAATGATGTTATGTATATTTTTGCAAATGTCTCCAATTTAGACGTTTGGAAATGTGATGTATTTATGCAGATTATTTAAATGTCACTCTGTGGTTGGGATAAGGTAGTTAAAAACATTCAAGACAAGAAATAGCTGGTTTGTGTATTTGTGTGTAACAATTGTACATCATGCACAAAACTTTATTTTTTTAAGCACCACTGGAAAAAACAGGGATAAGAGCTTTTAGATGAAGTGCAGAAGAGTGGGCTGAAGTTGGGGATCTTCGATTGCCCCATATAGCTTTTCCTTTTAAAGTCCTACACGCTATTCAAACAGGCATTCATCTTCCATCTTCCACCAGCATGAGAAAAGACACCAGCCAAAACCTTTCCTGCTAAAGGCTACTTTGATTTGATTTAAAGAACATTCACACCACACAGCAAATGTGCACCCTGAACCCAGAGCTGTGTGTGAGTGAGCTCAGTGAGTCCGAGCCGAGTGCAGGGGAGCATCCTCCGAGTCAGCCTTTTGTGCAGCGTCCACCCTCTGAGCCGTTTCCCCCGCTGACCACGGTGCACCGGAGCTCCGGTCCTCAGAAGAGAACCGGAGCCGGGCTGGAAGATTGGGGTTAGACACGGGGCCACACAACACATCACTGTGCAGAGGTCGAAGCCATCAATTCATCGTAGCCAGCTCTGGCGGTGGGGGTGTGGGTGGGTGTGGGTGGGGGGGGGGGGTGGGGAGCCCATTTCCCTGACACTTTGGGGCTTGTGGGTTTCAGAGATAACATTAAAAAGATGCGTTTGACAGGGACCGTGCCGTCGTCAGGCAACAGCACCGCAGCATCCTCGCAGTCTCAAACCGTCAAGACGACGCTCAGGTTATTTAAAGGAGGATGATTAATGTGTTGAGAAATGGCAAGCACCTGCCCCAGCCGCACTCCCTCCCCGGTTTGTGGGTGTGGGTGCGTGTATATATGTGCGCACACACACACACACACACACACACACACACACACACACACACACACACGCACCTGCACAAATATACGTTAACATGTGTGGACTTCCTTTTGTTCATGTGCCTGTGCATTCATTGTGTATTTTTTTGCATGCATTTTTCCTTTGTGTGCATCTTTCACACACATAAGACCCATTTGAGTGTGGCGTGTGTGTGTGTGTGTGTGTGTATATGTGCGTACGTGCACACATTGCGCTGACTGGGCCGGTGTGCTGGCAATTAGAAAAACCACCAGTGGCAAGGTGCACATTAATCATGTTCCTCAGCTGAAAGAGAGAAATGGGGCGGAGATGGGGGGAGGAGGTGGAGGAGGAGGAGAAAGAATAATGAGAGAGTGTGTCTGAGGTATTCAGAGCCGCTCTGTTGCACTATTTGCTCTGACACGATGTTGGAAGCGTTTGTGAATAAGCAAGGCAACGACAATGGGCCCAAACGCAGTGGGCAGAGAGAACCAGAGGTTGATCTATTTGCACTTTTTCCACGGGGACGAGTTCAGCGGAGGACATGTGTCCAGCTCTCATTGTTCCTTATAATGTGCTTTGTAAAGGGAAGTAGTTTGATGTTCTGTAGCTTCACAAACATCATATCAGAGCACGAGGTGAACTGATGCTGTTAATCTCACCCTCTTCAAAATATGAAAGTGAAGATGTAAAAGCATCATCAGGATTAGCAGGGGTAGATCGCAGATTACATTTCTGTTGACTCACTAATCGATTAAATGTTAATTGTGCTAAAAAACCTTGGTCGCTCGTGCTGCACCTGTCAGCAGCACCAGAAGAATGTGAGAGGGGTTTGTGTGTGGCAGCTTGTCATGTCCTAAATTTAGATCATTAAAAGAAAAGAACAGTTTTGTGTATCGTTTTAATGTTATTATCGTTTTACTTCGGGATTTAAACTGTGATTAGATGTCGCTTGCATGAGCCACACGTTACTTTCTCTTCCAGGTAACCGGATGAACCCGAGCACAGGGAACACTCTGCAAAGTCTCTCCGAGGACTCTCAGCTACAACACAATCTGAAATATTCATTAGGAACAACAGCATTAATATTAAATAGCAGCAACAATTCTCAAACTCAAACAAAGTGCCAGTGCATCCTTAACTCACAGGTTAAGGTCTCACGACTCTTCACTGTGGCCAGGAAGGTTTGAGAGGTCTGGATGTGACAGGACAGTTTCTGGTATGAATCCTTGGACAAGCTGGGCATGTGTATCAGAATAAATGCCCCCCCCCCCCCCCCCACCCGATTAATGCTGTTGTGCCCTTGAGCAAAGCCCTCCTGCTGCAGGGGGCTTCTGTCCTTTAAAACTTTCAACTATGAACTCTGTCTTTTTATAGCAACTAGGATTTGTCTGGCCTACAAAGTAATTTCCTCGTCTCAGCACCCATCTGATAAAGTTTCCTCTGTTTCCTTTTGTTTTACAGATGTATGATTGCTGATGAGGTAAGCACACACAATGCTGGCTCAGGAAATCTGTTCCCCCCCCAAAAGAAAACTTACCTGAGACTTCGCTGCATGCCTTCCAAATAAATTTGTCAGCCCTGTGCAGCACTCCCACGTGCCTAATCAGTTTTGACACAAGAATCATTCTGAGACCATATTACTCTTGGGCCTCGCATCAGCTCGGCCGTCATATGCAATTTATCACAGCGTCGGTGACTTGTTTTTCTCTCCCCTTCGCCGTGTGTTGATTTGCTCGGTCCAGATGGGTCTTGGGAAGACGGTGCAGGCCATCGCGGTGGCATGCGCCTTCCGGCAGGAGTGGCCTCTCCTCGTGGTGGTGCCCTCTTCCATGAAATATCCCTGGATCGAGGAGCTGGAGAGGTGGATCCCCGAGCTGCGGCCTGGAGACATTAACCTGGTGGAGAACAAGAGCCACACCATGTAGGTCATCCCACCGCACCACCAACACCTGCTCCAGGCCACACGTGTGTGTAATGATGTTAGTTTCAAATATTGAACATGAGCTGAATGCTTTATCTTTTTCCACAATCTAATTCTAAGTCCACTTCAAGATGGCTGTGTTCATATGTGGGGTATTTTAACTTTATTTCTGTATAGTGGGAGGAAGAAGAGTCCAGTCTATGATTTCAACCTCAAAGTAACATCTTTATTTTGCTTGTTTTGTCCAATCATCAGGCCAAAACCCCAGATATTCAATTTACCATCATGCATGACAAAGAAACCCAGCACATTTGACTGTGAATTTTAAATTCTTCAGAAAATGCCAAAACAATAAATCGTTATTTATTTAAAAATCATTCACGGAGAAAAACGATGCATTTATCGAGCAGATAAGAGGCATTCTGCACATTCAGACCCAGAGCCTCTGTGGGAGTGCACACCAGGTCTCTTTAGGGCTCATAAATATGTGTGGGATATCGATGCAAAGTACATAATCCACAGGATTATGTTCATCGTACATAGGATTACCTAAGTGAAAGGCTGCAGCCATTATTTGAACTAAAGGGGAGGTTGTCCTCGAAAAGGAGTGTGGCAGCGTTTGATGTCAGCACCTCTCCTGCTCTCTGCCTCTACACATTCCAGTGCTAATGATTTACCTAAAGAGATGCTATTAGGAACCTGAGCGTTCTTGGCCACTCGGTGTGAGAGTGAAGCCGTGTGACAGACAGAAAAGTTGTGGCTGACAAATTAATCTCAAAATGTCCCACGGTGTCAGGAGCCAGCAGAGGCCGGTGTGTGACAGACCTGACAGACAAATCATGTCAAGGCGTCCACTGCAATATTGAACACGAACTGAAACTTTATTTTTTTTCCAACGCAGGAAGTGGGAAAATGCTGTCGTAGAGAATTGAGACTCATTTTCTCAGCTGGTTATATTGGTTCAGGTTTGCTGTGTCGAGTGTGAGCCTTGAAAACAGCCACTTTCATTATCTCCTCAACTTTCCCCTAGTTCCCTTAGTTTTTTTAATTTTTGAATGAAACAAACTTTCTGTATTTGTGGCATAGAGAGAGAGAGAGAGAGAGAGAGAGGGGTAAAAAAAAACCTTCCCACCTCACATCACAGATGGGGTGGGAAGAGGTTGTGAAAGCCTTCTGGGAAAAACGTGTCCTTGAACTGGATGTGTTAATGACTGAACAAGGAGGCAGGAAAAAAATTATGCAGCACCTCCTCCCTGTATTTTGATTCACTTGTTCTTATGTAGAACAGGAATGGAACCTGAGGTTTATTTCAGCTCGGAAACGTGTGTGTGTGTGTCCGTGTGTGTGTGTGTGTGTGTGTGTGTGTCCGTGTGTGTATGTGGCGAAGGCGAAGAATTTGAGCTTGACAGATGCTGGAAACGTTTTTTGATTTCTTAGAGATGCTTATTGAGTTTCATGCAGCTGAATGTCGCTTCTGTGTTTGTTTGTTTATCCGTGAATATGCTTGTGTGTGTGTGTGTGTGTGTGTGTGTGTGTGTTTGTGTGTTTGTGTTAGCTCGGCGCACAGCCTGGATGATATAGAAATTGCAGCACAGCCCAGGAATGGATTTCTTAAGTGCTCCAGAAGAGGAGATTTGTGAAAAAGCTGCAGTCGCAGTACGGCACTGTGTCCACACCTGTGTGTCTTCCCCGGTCTGTCTTCACATTCATCACGTCCACACGGCCATTTTCAAAAGTTTGCTGTTCTTTGCCTTAATGGCTTTGCTGCCAAGTCAGTGAACACCAGAACATCTGAGCCGATTTTTAGTACATATGTGTTTAACTATTGATACATATATGTCAAGGGTAACATGTACTATTGAGGGATTGGGGGGGGGGGCATGGTGGTTGTTCTCTATGTTTCTGCATTTTGTTGTTTCAGATCTTCTAATGTGAATATTACTACTTGTAATACTTTCATTGTTGTAGATTTAATATATTAAGGGTTTGGAATACTGGTCAAACAAAACAAGCTATTCCAAATGGACAATTATTGATTATCTGATGTGTTATTGAGCAAATGATGAATTGATAAATTGAGCCTTAGCCCCTGTTAAGCAACAAGTAAGAACACACAAAGTAATGTTAACTAGCCATCCTTGTGTTGATCTGTGTGTGTGTGTTTGTGTGTGTGTGTGTGTGTCCCTCCAGGGGTATCAGCAGCAGCAAGGTGACGGTGTTGGGCTATGGGCTGCTCACCACAGACTCGCGCCCCCTGGTGGAGGCTCTGACCAGGCAGCAGTTTGCCGTGGTCGTGGTGGACGAGTCACATTACCTCAAGTCTCGGAATGCGGCGCGGACGAAGATTCTGGTTCCGTTCATTCAGAGAGCCAAGCGGGCCATCCTGCTCACCGGGACCCCGGCCCTGGGTCGACCCGAGGAGGTAATACAACCGGATCAAATGGAAAGAGCATAGACGTTTAACAGGGGACAGGAGAGATGTTTTATTTTTCAGACTGCAGATACCTTACACATCCAAAATTATTCTAAACCCCACATTGGATTTTTTATGAAAAATTAAAGATGTTCTGTAGCTAATGAGGGGAAAAACGACACTCAACCGATTCCGATATTACCTCCTTGTGAGCCCGAACTCAGGAAGACAGATTAGTGGGCTGACTCAGGATCAGCCCCGGCTCTTAACAAAAGGTGGTTCACTCCACGGTGCAGGTTGATCGCCATGGTAACTTGCTCCCGAGCAGGTAATACTCGGATCCAACATTGAAAAAGCCAATTAACTCTCTCTGGCATCACTTATCCTCAAGGATCCCGCCGACTTATTTCAATAACCTTTGTTGCAAAAACTTCATTTACAAAAGCCCGATATGAACAGACACTGCACCGCAATAAATGAGACGAGTAATAAAAAGAAGCACACGGGGGAAAACTATTGAATTTAGAGACAATAAGGCGGGCTGTTCACAGGACCACGGTGTGTGGAGCAGCACCGGAGCCGTCCCCCTTCCCCATAATGATTTATTATATCATTTTTATATATGTTATATTGAGGATGTAGATTGCGGGCGTATTCCATCACCGCAGCTGCAGGGGATGAAGTGGACTTTGTGAATAGAAAATCTTTTCAGGCTCTCGATGTGAAGACACAATACAGCATCAATAACCAGTGCTCTATGACCACTGTGTCCTAATGACGGGGCACAGATGCAGCTTTGTGCTTTGGCATTTACACTCGAGTCCTCCACTGCAGCCTCAGGAGCGGTGCTACTTCTGGTTTTACCATGTTTTTCTGTTGCTTAAATCATCATGATGATAATCTGCTAAATAATTATGGGTTATACGTCGATGTATTTATTATGTTTGCAGAACCAAATATACGGTTGATGTGCAAAACAATCTTTTTTTCTTTTTTTTCAATTCCGACTGCTGATTGTTTTCAGAAAAATTGGAACATATGCAAAACATCCTGTTTATGAATAGCTCTCCAGTAAACACACACACAACACACACACACACACACCGCCTCGTAATTATTCATAACCTGCGATGTAGCTTTTCTATGACTCTGTAACTGTTGCACATTGAATTTTATAAAACTTTACTTCCACACTATTCCCAAGTCGAGAAAAGATGCATAAAATAATCATTCCGACAATAATAGCAACTCAGCCCCCCCCCCCCCCCGGAAAACATTGAATCACATCTTTAGTATTTTTTCTACGAGATAAATATTCATGATAAATAAGCAATAATCAAAGTGTAAGTTCCAAAAAACATCTTGTTTCCAATTTTTTTTCAAAAAAGTCCCTAATAGGACTGTTTGACAAATGTTGATATCTTATTTTAAATTGGCCACGTCCACTGGTGGCCGGCTGCAGTGGACGTCATAAATCCAGCTTCTTCCTTATTAGCAGATGGAACATGGAGCAGCTCGCACTCTGGCTCCAAATGTTCAAGGTGTCAGTGTTTGTTTCTCGGATATTTTGGCTTTATTTCTGGTTAGTGGGAGGAAGTGGAGACGCGTCATCCATCTTTTATACGGTCTATTGTGTGCACACAAAGGCCACACTGTCTACTCAGCTGTCGTCCCCTGACCTGCTGTAGTTTCATAACCAATTTTTTTTCTGTGTTTTATATACCTTTATTTATTTGTGACCAGCACCACATTTTCAATTTTTCCTTGCTATTTAAAAAGAGTAAAATCCTTTTTCCACTCAGCGTCAACTTGCACCCACACACACACACACACACACACACACACACACACACACACACTGACAATAGACCCATCTTTCATCGTCACTCTGACTATAAACAACATCACATTTGGTCTTTTATGAACAGCAGCGATGCAGCTACGTGTTTATTTACATACAGAGCGGCGAAGTGAGATCCGATAGCGAATGGCCACCGGAGACACATTCTAATGATTCTATTGACAGGTGTGAATACGTACTTAGAGCTGTCTGCTTTTGATCACATCACCGTGAATATATATAATATCACCAGAGTTATTCTTTAAGAACGACACTTAACATTAGAATTTGAAATGGGCATTAAAACCTGTTTTAAAAAGGGATTAAATCATAGGTCACGCTCTGGTATGCATACGATCAGGATCTTAGCAAGTAGTGTTTAAGTGTGAGATCAGGAAAGAACAGTAATATGTTTTCATTAAATATTAAAATCAATTCTTATACTGACCGGGAGCTCCTGTAGAATCACAAGCGCTGGTGTGAAGTATTGTGTTCCAGATTCTGTCCCTGTTGTGCAAAGGTACAACAACGTTACAGGATTGACATCACAGGTTTTGTGTTGACTGTGTGTAAGTGTGTGGGTGACACACGACTCAGATCTCACTGTCATCTCGCTGCTGTGAGCAAAACTTAATTATTGCCGAGACCCGATCATGATAATTAACTGATGAAATTCAGGCGGCTAATTAATTCCAAAAATGAAGTGAGGTTCGTACTTGTAAGAAATCTTTGGAAGGTGTGTCGTCGGGAAAGTGTGTGTGTGTGTGTGTGTGTGTGTGTGTTCCTGAGTGTGCGAATATGTGAGTGTGAGACATGCCATCTTGTCTTCGCCTGCCTGCAGTGGTGAGGTTAGTTTTCTCGATATCTCTCTCCCCGTCTCTGCCACTAGAATCTGAAACTGGATATAACATTTTATCATCTGCAGCACAAACCTGATAAGACCTGTCCCTGCCTCTGTGCCAGTCTCCTCATTGCCATCATTACTCACTGTGGCTCTGACATCGAGTTAGCACACAGCTCAGGGCATGGTGCACTGTTCATGATGTGCCCTCATTCCACCCACCTATTATATCAACAGTGTGAGGGGTGAAAATGCAAAGCTCCTGTTGAACAAGTGATGATTTTAGAATAGCGGTTTATCCAGATCGCCCGGCTGATGATTACCTGTCATTACTCCAGAAATTGCTGCAAATACTCAAAATGGACACGGATCCTTAGAGGGTTGTGGCAGTGCACGTGATGCCGTCTGGACTTCAATGTGAGATAAACCACATCTGTCCTCTGACGACAGAAACCGGCAGCTCATAATTTATCTGTATTTCTAAAATTAAGTCCCGAAAAATGATCTTGTGATGACGCACGATTTTTTCCGTGTCAGCAGCGATTTAGCAGCTGAGCGTTGATATTTGATCCAATTCCATTTCCCTCTCAGATCCGTATCTGCCGCACCACGGTTTGACCTGGTTAATTGGCGCTGACACAAATTACCACCCAGTCCTTCTACCCAGGACTGGTAAACTAGGCGAAGGGCGACGGGACCTTGAATAGATTGCACACAAGATTTCCTCTGTGACAGCAGACTAATCGTGAGCGCTGGTAAGCTCTGTGTTTCAAGCCCAAAAAAAGGTTTTGAGCGATGGTGTGCTCTCACCTTTCACAAGCCAGAAGTTGAAAAGTTGGGAGGTAGAAAGCGTCTCCATGATTTACTGCTAAGTCTTCCCATTTTGTCTGGGAGATGTTTTTCAAATGTATATGATGTTATAGAAGAACCACTTTTTTTAAAGGGTCATGTCCTGGTACTGCAATCAGGTTGGTTGACGTGATATCACCATGACCATGTGAGCTACGTGGGGTGAACGGCTCAGATCTATTTTCTGTGTGTTTGTATTTCCACAGCTCTTCATGCAGATCGAAGCCCTCTATCCAAAGAGCTTTGGGACCTGGACCGACTTCGCCAAGAAATTCTGCAACGCCCGTTACAGGTGAACTTTCAGCACTGACCCACAGAATAACACACTCGTCACACAAACGTATATAACCTCATATCTTCCAATAGTCTTTGTTACATTTACTGTATTCAAATTTAGTTTATTGTATAATCCACGCGATGATGTAATTTATATTTTTCTGTCAGAAATGTAAGAATTTGTGGAAATAATACACAAACCTCATTAATTCATCACATAACCTCCGATTAAACCACATCTTATTTTTAACACTAGCACAAATTCAACAAGATAAGATATTACTTTCCCCCTCTTCATTCTGTCTTTATGCTGAGCTCAGATAGCCATCTGATGGCTTCAGCTTCATTTGGAACTGACATGAAAGTGCTATCAATCTTCCTAAATAACTTAAATATATATTTTAAAACTCATTTTCTCCAAGTGTACTAATACCTGATTTCTGTCTTTTCTTGGTGAAATTAGCCGAGTTTCATTAAACCTCACTTACCATTTAATTCTCAGTCTTTTTGTTAAAGTGAGCATTGGGGTAAGATGGCCTCTACCTGAGTCTGGAGTGGCGGAGCTGCAGAGCAGGTTTGTTGTCGGAGCCAGACGGCAACTGAAGCCAAGCTTTAAATGCCAGTTGGCTGCTGGTTCCCAGTGACGATCAGTTACATGTGTGAACAAACACATCAAATACATTGTTTTGGATGTCCATCAAAGTCAGCGGCTCGGTTGGGGATGGGCCCGACGCCATTAATGATAACAGTTTGTATATAATGGCACTTAGTGTGGCTGGGGAAAACCGTTCTGAGCCACACACACACACACACAGACACACACACACACACACACACACACACACACACACACACACACACACACACACACACACACGGATTCATACAACAGAGGAATCACAAGGCGGTTCCATAACGTGTTCATATTGCCGTCCCTTCCTAATAGTGAAGTCCAGGAGTCAGCTGCATATTTCCTGGTTCAAATTCTCACAACCAGGCATAAATGTTGTTTTGGAAGAAGTGAGTCGGTTCTCTCTTCCTTCAGCAACTTCAAGTTTGAAAATCGAAGTGTGAAACAGTGAATTCTGGCAGTGCCTTGTTAACTTTGTCCACACTTCCAGCCAATATGGCAGATAACCAGCCTTTGTATTGAGGGCCAGTACTATTCTAAAAATCCATTTGGCGGATAAATTGTGAAAGTTGCTGGTGAGTTTCGGGATGAACCTGCTGCTGTGGCCATTAGACAAAATAGTTTCCATTCTTCAAATTGCCCTTAAGCAAAAAGCTGATCCCCGGACTGCTCCAGCAGAGCCGCTCAGCGATAAACAGTGGAAGGCTGTTGTGCTACTGGGCAGCTCCCAGGTGGGAATGTTTATATGTGTTTAACTATTCCTTCAGGCCAGTGCTGTAAATAAGTAGGTTTTCTGAGGAAGTTTGACTCTGTGAGAAACGTGTCTCTGAAAAAATACAAAATAAAAATGCCGGCTTCAGCTCCAGTTCCATGTCTCCCAGGTACTTTGGGAGTCGCAGACAGTGGGACTGCCGCGGTGCGTCAAACCTGGAGGAGCTGCACCAGCGGCTGAGTCAGATCATGATCCGTCGTCTCAAGGCGGAGGTGCTCACTCAGCTGCCCCCCAAAATCCGACAGCGAATCCCCTTCGACCTGCCCAAGGAGGCTGCTAAGGTACCTTTCTGATTGGGGGGGTGGAGGGAGACATTTTGTTTGTTTTACCCATTCATTTATTCGTCAAAACAATTCATACATGGCCACAAGGATAACTTCAAAATGACAAATCTACTGTGACATCCTGATTAATTATGAAGGCCCAGTTTCATGCTGGTTTCCAATATTAAATTCTGTAGGTTCTCAGCACACGGGGAGTGATTCACTGAACTTTCCCCAACAAATCACACCGATATTTGTTAATTTGTTGTTGTTTGCCTCAGCTAATTTTCATTTCAATTAATTGTTTTTATTCTTGTATCAATCAACACCACCAAATATCGAGCTCTTTTTCTGAGTGGGAAAAAACTCTTGTTTTGATTTTAAATGAATCTTCATGCTTCAGCCTGAGTTTAAATGTGATTTAATTTAAAGTTCCTCTATAAATTGATTAATCACACTATAATTATTATATTTGTTAAGACTATTTTGTATTATTCATTTTAAATCTGAAAAGTAAATATCAAATAACTGTAGTGGAATTAAAAAGTACAATGTCTGTCACTGAATTTTTATTGGAATAGAAATATAATAAAATATTAAAGTAGAGTACTAAAGAGCATTTTTGATTTATATTTTAAATCTATTAGCAAGTTTCTCCATGGTAACTTTTACATTTCAGTAGTTGTAGACAATTCTCTTTCTTCAATAATACATTTGTCTCTGAGGGGAAACATAACTGATTCATTATGATAACTGACAAAGTAATATCACTGTGTAATATCCTGCTTTCCATTTCCACGACTGTATTCACATTTTCCACTTGTTTCCATGACTGATACTGTTTATATTTGTTATGTTTCTATCTGGTTTTTGACACCGGACCTGAATCTCCACCCGGTTAAATCCTCCCTTTCCTCCGGTAACATTGTTTCTTATCAAACTTACCCTCAAGAACAGAACATTCTCATATGGACACAGTGAATCCAAGATATAGAAAAATAGCAATAAAACGTTCCTGAATGATTTCGGACATTTACTAGAATAAACAATTTACAATTATATTTAGTAAGAATTAATCATCTTTGTCTTTTGTTATCGCAGGCTTGATAAGAACTTGATATTTCCTGTTTACTCATCCTTTCACTGTGTCCAGTGTAGAAAAGTGTCTATTGCAGCATCAAGATTAAATAACTCCCCATTAGCCCAAAGTAAGATGCAGCGATATCCCTCTCCCTGTGTTCTCCTTCTACCATCTATTCCTGGATCTATTTGGAGATGCTGGAATGTCATGTTTGGTGTGTAGGTGTTCTCTTCACTTTTAGCCTCACCCAAAGTTATGGTTGCGGTTTCTGCCTCCCACGCCGTGCTGGATGCGTGGGAATCTACACGTGAATGCTAATGCGGCTCTGACCTGGCCTTCGCGCCTGTCGCTCTCCGCATCGGCTCACTGGTGTCGAGGCTACGAGGGGTTAGATTCCCTGCTGTGTGCGAGAATACGCCGAAGCATCCACGAAAAAAAAGCTTTATTATATTTTGTATCATATCAGCAGGAGTGGAAAAACACTGGAGGAGCTCTTTCAGCAGTAATTATGCACCGAGCCTCCGTCCCAGGAATGACACCATAACAAGGAAGTAACTCAGGAAAGTGATGATGCAGGAGTTTACCCAAGTCTCCCTAAATGTTAAGTGACGCTTTAATTGGAGGCTAAATATGGTCAGTGGTTCTACATTGCGGCGCCAATTAGGGCCACTGAACGTGAGTGTGGAACTCTGGGAAAAGTTCATGTCGTGTCATGTAGCTCTCGCTTTGCTCTCTTATCTGGAGCCGGCTGAAACAGCTGCGTCTGGTCGTGATCTCCTCCGAGGAGTGAGCTTACAGATCATTTGTCTTCTGTTGAAAACAAAAAAAAAACACCACAGAAGCTGTTCTGCTTTGCAGGTTACGTTTTGCATGCATGCATGTTTTTGTTTCACGGCGTCACAGCGACAATGGAAGTGGTTTGAAGAGAGGAGAAAGGACGCTGTGAAGTGGTCACTCGCCCAAATCTGCAACCAGGGAAATAGGAACAATAGAAAACATAAAATACGGAGTGGACCTTATTTTCCTGACGGTATCTCCCACGTACCAGCACCCCTCACCAGTTCATTCCTCCTATCTCATTTTACTCCCTAATGATGGCTTTTATCATCCGCAGCCAGACACTTTTTTATGTCCCTGCTGCCCTTTACTTCCTCAGCCCTGGCCTTTTGTCAGCGTTACTCTACTGAATTTCATCGAGGCTGGAGTGTTTAGCCACTCGTGTTATTTTTCGTATTATTATTCTTTTTTCCCCGGCACATTATGAAGAAATTCTCGGATGTAAACTTTTTAATTAAGATAAAAAAAAACACGGCGAGACAGTCTGAGCTGCGTTAGTGGAGGTGCTGCTTAGTGAAACATCTGAGGCAAGGCATAAAGGAAACGCAGCTTTTATGCTCCTTCGATATGATAATATTTATTCATTCCAGCGTCCTTGACTTTGACGAGGTTTGAATCCACTGAAATGCTAATTATCGCAATAAATGGTGCCGTGCTTCCACATCTCACCACAGTCCTTTCATGGCTGCAGTGTAGAACACAGGGAAAGATGCGGTGGAGTGAAACCTGCTTGAATTAATAAGACTTCTCTCCATTTCTCACACGTTTTATTTCCTCCCCTCCGACCTCCTTCACACACACCCACCACGATGTGCATGTACTGTATGTGCTTCCTCACACGCCGCTGCCTCTTCCTCACTTCACCATATGGTTCACAGTTTCTTTTCAGTCGTTTGATTTGCGGCGCTTTAAGACGGCGCTCGCTCCTGTGGAACTTTTACACGTTTTTTCTTTTTTGTGTGTGTCATCCTGCCGCCTGGATTTAGACAGATTCCATGCAGTGCTCTTGCAAAAAATAACCCCTTAATGACAAAGTGGTTTTACGGTTAGACAATTTAATAAGGAAGGACGTGGGGGTTCGTTGT
Source organism: Pleuronectes platessa (assembly GCF_947347685.1). Classification (NCBI taxonomy): domain Eukaryota; kingdom Metazoa; phylum Chordata; class Actinopteri; order Pleuronectiformes; family Pleuronectidae; genus Pleuronectes; species Pleuronectes platessa. The sequence goes on from NC_070649.1 coordinate 3,354,756, forward strand.
CTTCCAGAGCACCTGGAATTATTAGTTATTGCAGGAAAATTGAATCAAAAAACACGTCATGCTGCTTTTCTTGTCAGATTTCTACCTGACGCACAATGTGCTGAAGCCTGCTGTTAATGAACTAACTTCTGTGTGAGGCCTGTTTTTATGATAAACAGGCCTAACCTACATGTGGACGCAGCAGATGCTTCCCTTCGCCGGCAGCCGCTCCCACTGCGATCCTCTCCGCTCGACGCTCCGCCTTAAATACTCCTCGCCAATCACCTTGAGAGCACGCGAGCCCTCTTTGATTTATCGTACCCGGCCCGCTCGCTTCTCCATCTTCGACCCCAGCTTGTCACAAGAAGGCTATAATTGGGAGACGCTCATGACCCACCTAACACAGCAGCCCAGTCAGAGGGGGTGGCATCCTTGGGAATTCTCCCCCCCCTCGCTCGCTCTCTCATTTTTTTCCCCCCTCTTCCAGGGAAAGTAGGACACCCGGCAGCACCATTAATTGTTCTGCCCTTTATACCTCAAAAACAGTAGCGAACAAGAGAGTGAGAGAGAGAGAGAGAGAAGGGTGGATGATGGAAGAAAGGAAGCAGCCTCACCGTTCTATGTGCTCTCCTTGTTTCCAGGAGGCCTCAGCCAGCTTCGCCAAGTGGGAGAGACTGATGAAGGGAATGGGGTCGGGGGTCTCCGCCACGGACAACCCCTTCACCGAGGTCATGGGGCTGGTCACACAGATGTACAAACAAACAGCTATAGCCAAGGTAATGGGAAAGCAGGTGGTCTCAGAGTATCTTGTCATTATACCCTTCAGTGTTTCTTCAAGGCTGAAGTTCAGCTTTATTCTTCTGAATCCTGCTTTCGAGTGTTGTGCTAGTGTATCCGAATATTTTTTATATATTTTATTCATGTGTGATTGAGATATTTGTTTGTCCCCAAACTTGATAATTAAAACATTTTGAATTAAAAACACATCCGGCAGCCACACTGTTACACTGGCTGATGTGTTCCCTCATTAGCATGAACACACTCGTTTGAAATGAATCCTAAATACGCTGTCCTGCTGCTGTAAATACTCACTCTAGCACCAAGTGTTGTCAATACCTACCTGAAAATAGTCTCTACAAAGAGCTGTATTTACTCCAGTTGAGTGATGTTTGTTTAAAACTAGTGTTCAACTGCCTTAAGTGAGATATTTCTCCATTTTTCCAACAATGTCACAGATATGTCCTGACCCATTTATTAAAGATCTTCATTAGGAACCTGTGGGTTTGGTGCTGAGTAACCCATCAACCCTCTCCTTTTAACTCCATAGCAAGTTTGATGGTTTGATGCTGAGAGTTCATCTCAAGGTATTTGTACCTAATGCACTCAAACCTCTATAGACGGTGAGCTACAGTCCAAATCTAACATTAGCTACTATCAGCTTTATTATCCAGAAGAGGCAGAAATAGAGTTGAACCTTTCAGCAGCTCAGCAAACGCATCATTTCAGGAGGCGGGTTGGATCTCAAGCTTTGACCAGGGGGTTAAAGTGTGGATCATATTGAAAGTAAAGTAAATCAGATTCATGCAGACAGGAAGAAAACATTTGCAAGTATAAGATGGACAAGATAGATGGATTTTTGACCGGTTTAAAGAGGGAAAGTGATTTTCTTTTGTGTCTGCAGCCAAATATCTGTAGAAATTCCATGCTTAATGGGCTAAACAGCAACCGACGTTCCTCCCTGTTTAAACCCGCTCTTCTGATTGAGTTTCTAATGAAGTGAAAGGGGGATAAAAACCCATTAATAAAGTTTATCTGAAGTTATTTTCATTGTCCCTCCCTCTGTATAGTGGCCTTGGGTACCTTGAAAGGCTCTATATAAACCTAAGTTATTATTATTACAATATGCGGCTTCAGCAGTCTGGGGGTTGACAAATCTGATTTATATCTTCAGGACGTTTTTTTATGCCAAATTCTGTTTGTGTTACTGTCTCCAATTTGTCACACTGACAGTTCATCAGGGCGGCTTCTTTTATTTGCCAGTAACCTTTGTCTATTTGTCAAAACTACAAACGCCCCCCCACTCAAACCATTTTTCATTACCATTTACAAAACACCCATAAAAAAAACAAGGGGTGGTCCCTCATGGTGATGTTTTGTTCTGGTTTGGTGATGATGTCTGAGAACTCTGGCAATCTGGGCAAAGATTGATAATTCTGCAGTTTTAATACATGAACTCCAGGAAATGTCTTACCCCGTCATGGTCAGACATTTCCATTGCCAAACTGGAGAAGACAGGCCCCATTACATGATTAGCGCCACTATTGACATGTGGTCAGCAGATCTTCTCCAAAGGAAACGTTCCCCGTGTGGTAAGATTTCCAAATATTTTGAACACACAACCCAAATTAACAAAGCTTTAAATATGGAGCGATGCTTTCCCAGTATAGGAACTGGTGACTTGATGGTGCAGCATTGCTCGGCCGACCCCTCTGGGAGATTTCACAGGGAAGCATCGCCATGGTAAACAGGGCCTAATGGCGGCCAGTGAAAGCACTTAGACAAAAGTAGGGAGTTATAACAGAGGTGGTGTTTCAGTTGTGTCCAGCTCAGCGTGATCACCACCTCATCTCCAAGTTACACACCGCAACTCTGTGATGTTGTTGCTATGGAAACTCCGTCAGCTCTCAGCTTGAAGACACTTATTTTTTAATGAGAGAGAAATAACCAATGTGTGTGTGGGGGGGGGGGGTGGGGGGGGGGGGGCTGGATGCATAGAGGAGGAGGAAGGTTGGGATCAGAGCAACTGGTGACGAGGTTATAAACAAGTGTTTCCACCTGTGATCAGGTCCCAGCTTCTCTTATCTTGATGCTGGGAGGTAGTTCCTGTGGTTGAGTCAACATCTCCTCCCAGTATCCTTTCCCTCTCCGATCATCTTCCCCGTTCCCGGGCTGGGCGTTTCCCTCTCAATTAGCCCGACGCCCTCAGCCATGAGGAGCGTGGCCCCCAGGTTAACGAAGACCGGAGATAACCAGCGAATCCAATCATCGACGCGCTACCATGCTCAGCCTGCCTCCAAGCTTGGATCTTTTTTTTGTGCCTGGCGTTGTTTGCTGATTGGATTTCTGCTCAGTTTAGCCCTAACACCGGACCTCCTTTCATTACAAAGCCCCCCCCGCCCACGTCCAGCCCACCTCAAAAGCCGATACCGCCGGCCCAGCCTCATTTTCTCTCCTATCGGTTTTTTAGACTCACACACACTGTCTTTACTTCAGAGGGAAAAAATAGGTTCTTCTCTTCTCTTGATCATGGGGAAGGTGGACTGGTGTGATGGATTCACACATCTATGTCACTCTGACGAGCGTCACGGCCCCTGCCCGCCTGCCCGTCACGGCCCCTGCCTGCCTGCCAGTCTGCCATGTGACGGAGCTGCCAAACGCCTTTGGGGTATTTTTATTGCTTTACCCGCCAAGCATCTGCTCCCAATTACCCAGAGAGGACAGCTCTGATGCTGGACTTTAAAGCAGGCCAACGGGCCGCTTCAGACAGCCGAGAAGTTGGTGCACTAATTAAACTCAGCGGAAGGAAGCCGGTGAAGCCAGGCCGTCAGTAATGAGGACCCCCCAGATCAGAACGGGGTCGGCAGGCCTGGCGGAGAGATTCATTATCAGGCGCATTGGCTAATTATCAGCAAGGCAAAGCAGAGGTTCTCCCACCAGAGCAGGTGTGATGGCTGCAGAGGTTGTCAGGTTGCTGGAGGTGTGGAGAATATAAGTGTGGGATTCACACCGTGGAGAAAGGCCTGTCTCCAAAACCGTCTAGTAAGGGCTCTGCTCAAGTCAAATCAGACCTCGGTATTTCTCACTAGTTGGTGCTATTCTTGGGAGCTTCGTGGCCTGGGGCTCTGCAATGAGCCGGGCCCGGCTGCTCAATGACACGCTCATACAGCACATCCTCTCCAGCTTTGCAGCCGGTAGCGGCAGCGGCCACAGCCATCACAGTGTGATCGCCGGGCAGCAGTGCACGGTGAATTGATAGATACGGATACCTGCAGGGTACAGTTAACTCACTCACACTTCTGCAGCTTCCGTGCTTTTTGGGGATTGTTAGCCTTGCGCTGTCAATCGAGGGCGTTCGGTAGAAACCAGCGCGGTGCTGTTAAATCTGGGCTGTGATGTTTATCAAGCATTGTTACCACTTGACTCCATAAATAAAACAAGACTAACAGGTAGAACAACTGCCTGGCATCAATAAAAACAAAGGCTGGAGTGCAGTGCCTGAGAAGTAGGATGTTTGTTTTAATTAAATTAGAAAAAGGGGCTTTATCTTTTCTTAAATGAGAGATTCTGGGATTCATTAAATCGTCGGATCCAAAGGGAACATTTCTTGTATGTGGCTTCAACGACCCCTTCCCAAAGAAAAGCAGCGCACACACCAATCATATCTCCAAGTTGTGACTTATTGATTTGCTCTCACTATCTGCGAGCGGACAAATGCGCCCCAGTCGCTCTGTGTGCTCTATCCTTTTAAAGTCTGGATCCCCGGCATTCAATAGGGAATCGATCACACAGAGAGGATGCCGCGGTGATTAATTGACTTCTCCACTGATCTAGCTGATTCCTCTGTGTGCGGTGGACCAGTAAAGTGATGGATTCAGTGGCTCCCTTTCATCTGTGTCTATTTCTGTATGTGCCTGTTTGTGTGTGGCCAGGCGGGAGCTGTGAAGGACTACATTAAGATGATGCTGGAGGCCGAGGAGCTGAAGTTCCTGGTGTTCGCCCACCACCTCACCATGCTGCAGGCCTGCACCGAGGCCGTCATCGAGGCCAAGGTAACCCCGGGCCGTCCACACGTTATGGATCCTCTAAAAATCACACGTTAAGAGAAATAATGATTCACTGTTCTCCCCATCCCCTAAACTTGTTGGATCCCAGTTAAAACTATCTCTCACCACATCACACAGCCTCGTTCATCCCTTTGTCCATTTTCCCTCCCTACTATTCTGATTAACAGGCAGATACAGGATTCTACGTCTTCACGAAGTTTCCTCCCCTCTGCCACAGCAGCTCTGAACACAATAGCCTTCTGATTACAGGGACACGCTCATCTATTTATGGATGTGTGCGTATACATATGGATTTACATGGACCTTTCTATGTGTGAGTGTCTCAGGGAGGATGGATTTCTCTAAATTACCAAAACGTGGACAATGCACATAATTAGCCCTGTTTCACTGCTGGAACCTCACGACCCATCACATGCATCCATCCTGATGAATTCCTGGAAATAAATGAACACTCATTTCAAGTTCAAGGTGCTTGCAGAGGTCGATGGGGTTCTCACAGCAAAAGGATGACCACAGAATCTGAACTGCCCCAGGACAACTAGTACCCCCCCAAAAATAATATACAGTTATTGCAGTGGCCAGAAATACAAAGATGACTCAAGATTATAGAACATAAAGGATCACATTGCACGTAGCGAGGCCATGGACTATAAATAAAGATGGACTCCTCCCTCTATCCAGGAATGAAGCTAAAATATCCTTAATTCCAACATTTGTAAAGCCCTAATTCTAAATCTACAAATCTAGATCTGACAGTAGAGTCACTAAAGAGAGTTGGTGATTAATGAATTAGCCGATTGCTTTGAATTTGTATTATTTTATGTACATGTACACTGATTTAAATCAGGAAAATGTAAAATGCAAATATGAGTTTTTATCAGCAGAGTCAGAAATAAATCAGCTTCCTGTTCCTGTGCACTTCACCCTGTGCAACAAAGTGCTCTTAAAAAGTTTCTTCTGACCTTCAACCTCCAAGACTGGGTGAAAAAAACCCAGTCCTAGAATTCATGTTGGTTTTGCAGTAATCACTTAACACCAAGAGGGAGCACTGGTTTTACATACTTGATATTTCATTCTGGCACAAATGTTCATTCCTGTCATTTCCATTTAAGAGATTCAAGTTGTTTCCAGCTGCACAGACCTGAATTGGCCATTAAGGGTAACCTGGAAGTACTCAATGTGCAGAATGTGTTCATATCTCACTCCTGCTTCCTGGATAACCAGAGGTAATTGGGCCCTTACTTGATTTTTATTCCTTCATCCATAGTCCCGCTGTGTTTATAAGTCAAATCCCTGCCATCCATGATTAACTTAGACAAAGTGCTGAGCTCTACGTTAGGCTTGTGCTGCAGCAGGGGAAAACACAGCAGATGTTTAAAGTCATGAATTATTTACCTCTTCCACTTAGGCACTGAAGTCAGGTGCAATATTTAGATAATTACAAATTACAATTTTTAAACAATGGAACTAAAGTTATTCTCTTAATCATCATCTGAGAGCGTCACGTTCATTTCTTCTTCTTCTTCTTTCTACTCTTCATCCGTTCTTCCTCCCTGAGAAGAAAGTAAACTTAACTTCCACGACTCATCTGCAAAGCTGCATTTCACAAGTCATCACAAGCAGAAGAAAGTCGCTGGCAACCTGTGAGAGTTCGAGTGTGCGGCTGCGTCTGTGTGTGGCACAGGGGTCGAGGAGGTGTTGACTGAATGTGGTGCAGGGGTACGACGTGCGATCGCACATCGCCCCGCGACAAGCGCTCGCTCTCTGGTTTCATTCGCACTCGTCAATTAACAGAGACGAGCTAAAAACAGCAGCGACAGTTTGCATTTCTCACCAGGTGTCGAGCTGGATGGAAGGTTGTTTAGTGAAGTTTTTAAACTAGCAAATAAAGAACACTAAACACAACTTTTCTGAGACAGCAGATTGATTCTATATAGTTATTTCGCTTTTCATTAATGAGAACATGACGTTTGCTTTTATTTTTTCGTCTTGTGAAGCACTTTTCAAAATTGTATTGAAAAGAAAGTGCTACCTAAATAAAGTTGATTATTATTATCACGATGAGTTCTGCTTATATATTTGACATTTTATTTTTTTGCTGGAAATGTCAGCCGGTCCTCTGTGGTCTCGCTCAGCACGGCTCTCCTTCATATTCATGCAGTTACAGTTACATTCACACGTGAGAGCTGCGCCGCACACAACCCCCCCCCCCTCCCCCCCACCGCCGTCCACCGAGCATCTCTGCAGGAGCGGCGAGTCCAAATCAAAAAAGAGAGCGGCCGTGCATTAGCAGCACAGTGAATGTCAACTTCCAGTGCAGGTTTAATGATCATGCAAACCACTGCGCTCTTTGTCTGGACTCACATAATGTCACAAAATATTGTGTTACTGCCGCGTTTCCACTCAAAGGAGCTGTTTTTGTTGAACGCCACCGTTTCAGAGTTTTGTATTCATTGCTTTCATTCACAGCTCATGTCATTGAAACATCTACAGAGTGGAAAGCAGGATAACACAGAGAAGCTCATCTCCTTTAGTGTTCCAGCACCAGCTTTTTAAACGGGGACAATACCATCGCTCACTAGATGGGGGAACGTTTAAATGGGAAGTTCAAACCACCTCAGTTACATTATCTACTCCCATTGTTTGCATGATCCTTCCTGAGATGCATGAGCATAAAGGAGAGAGCTTCCCCCCCCGATCACAGCCCGATCCAGCACAGCTCCGACAAAATAATGTAACGTCTCTATTTGGCACAAAAGACCTTGTTGGTTCCGGCTTTGAACATTTTGAATTAAGTTCTTTATTGTGCTCGAGAAAAGTTGAATCCGTAACAACTTGGTTTGGGGTTATCCATCTGTGTTTTTTTGTTTCTTTGTTTGTTGGTTAGCAGGATTATCCAAAAACTATTCACCCAATATCTGTGAAAATGTGTGAAGGGATGGGACATGATAAAAGGAAGAACCCATTAACATTTTAATATCTAAATTCATTGTGCTCATCCTGCAATTATCAAAGCTTTACCTGCTTTCTTTTGAAAAGAGGCACAAAGCTGAAAGCCTCCATCACTTCCTGGTTTCACTTCACCACTGTCATCCATTGTGAATTGAGTTCTCCATCTGTTGTCTCTGCTCCGTCAGGCCGGTTACATCCGTATCGACGGCAGTGTCCCGTCCTCAGAACGAATCAAGCTCGTGCACAAGTTTCAGAGCGACCCTCAAACCCGGGTGGCCGTCCTCAGCATCCAGGCGGCCGGCCAGGTACTCACTACACACACACACACACACTTATACATCTACATGTGTTGTTGCTTGTTGATCACCTCAGTTCTTATCAATTCATTTTAATGTCTTCCAATGATCATTATCCCCCTTTCTGTTGTAACCACTGAAAATATACATCCTGCAAATGCACAGCACTCTGAAGTGGCCCAGTCTTAAAATCCTGGAGTTTGTCATTGAAAAGTTACCGTGTTTCTTAAACAACAAGATTCATAAGAGTTAAACAAAATTTAAATGTAAATTTGGTGCTTAATTAATTTGTAATTAACCGAAACCCATGAACACAACAGTTTCCTACAGACTGGCAGAGCTGCTCGGTCATTAGAAGAGAACCTAACAAATACAGTTTTTCTGTAATGCAACAATAAATATTCTAATAGAGTCATTTGCTGCGTATTAGCAATGATGACGACTGTCATTGGTTTTAATGAATCACAATCAAGTAGAAATAAATGCTGAAATTGTTTTATTTACTCTTAATAATAAACTCACTGACAGCCATTATTCTGAGTGACTGAATATGTGCAGAAATGTGAAGCAATCCAGCCAAAGGATATCGGCACTCGAAGCAATTAGCATCTAATATTCTCTTCTCGGACCGGATTTTTAATCAAATTAAATTCCATTGCGGTGGTTAAATTATGTATTTTTGTTCTGATTTGAGTACTGTGTGTGCGTGTGTGTGTGTGTGTGTGTCTGTGTGTGTGTGTGTGTGTGTGTGTGTGTGTGTGTGTGTGTGTGTGTGTGTGTGTGTGTGTGTGTGTGTGTGTGTGTGTGTGTCTGTGTGTGTCTGTGTGTGTGTGTCTCCCGCTCTCCAGGGTTTGACTCTCACCGCAGCCAGCCACGTGGTGTTTGCCGAGCTCTACTGGAACCCCGGTCACATCAAGCAGGCGGAGGATCGGGCCCACCGCATCGGGCAGACGGCCTCGGTCAACGTGCACTACCTCATCGCCAAGGGCACCTTCGACACGGTCATGTGGTCCATGCTCAACAAGAAGGTGACATGAGATGAACTCTGTGGCAGCACCAGCCTCAGATCTGTATTTCACCAGTTAACTGTTGGTGTCACATTTAACGTGGATGATAAATCAGTGAAATCGGACATGATCTCAGTTTTATTGCTCCTGTATTGACACAGCTTCACCCACATGTCTCCTGTACTTAGCTGTTTATAATCTATGCATGCTTGAATAAAGTTTGACACGTGTGTGAAATTGATTTGCATATCAGAACAGGCTTTAGGGATTTTAATTAATAATCATAGCTGTTTTACCATACCATATTTGTAATTAAAACTGAATTATTCCACAAAAACGTGATACAGCTCATTATAGAGCCGACTTTGAAAAACAAAAATCTGAATTTTCCCACGTGCCTCAGGAAACGGTGACGGGCAGCACGCTGAACGGGAGGAAGGAGTACCTGAAGGCCGACGAGGGGGACAAGGACAAGTGGGAGTTCCTTAACTTCGCCGACGCGTGGACGCCGAGTGAGACGGTCCTGCCGCCGCTGGAGGGACACCCGGGGGACGGGAAAGACGAGCTGTTCTTCTCTCATGTGAGTCAGCGGGAACACGTCAACACAAATTATTGTATGTTTTCTGTGCTGTTGTCGTTCTCTTCGTCTGACTGTCGGAAGGATTACTTAAAAAACAACTTAAAGTATCTTGATCGCCCCCTGGTGGCTGGCGACAGTGCAGGTTAACTACCCCGACTTCTCCTTGTTATTGGGTCGGACATGGACCAAACTAAAAACTGCAATTTCTCTCCAAGATGGTTTCAGTCATTGTATCAAACTGATGTTTGTTCAGTTTGGGTTTAATTAGTTATTTGATGTTACAGAAACATAATGAGACTGACTCATTGGTGCTAATTACTTTTTCACCTCTTAATGCTAAATACTGAAAGTTTTCACTAAACTAATATTTAATAAAATAACTTTTATGTTCCATTTTATCTTTATATATATCTGTAGACATGTACACATGTACAAATCTTATTCAGATACACATTCACAAATCGCAGTACACACACACATACATAGAGATACAGTATCACATCTTTCCACAGACATTTGTAAATAATACTTTTCCAGTAGAACCTCCAAACCTTAAAAGCTGAAGGAGCTCGAGGGTGAATAAAAGTATATACTGAACATACTTTAAAAATCATGACCCATTTGAAATATAGGATTATATTTGGACTTGGAGTTGAGTCTTCGTGGCAATCAAGGTAAGTGGGTACTTTTCTCGATGACTAATCAGGAAAGAAAAGAGTTTTTTTACAGAAACAACCACATCAATCAAGACCTAATTGGTCCTGCAGAAGGCCGTCAGTCACTCACCACATGGACGTCATCACTGTAAGAAGAAATGACAAGTTCTAATATTACTGCTGAAGTCAAGGGGGGGTAACGATGTGAGGAACTTTGCTGGTATGACAGCAGTCGCTAGCATTGTGTCTTTAGGTCCCTTATTCACTGTAAGTACCAAATATTGTATTTAAGAGGCATGTACCATAAAAAATATAGAAACAAATCCCTAATACAATAAATGCAGGTAAATAAATAATGTCCAATTGGCACAATGTCCCCATTATGTAGTTCTCGTCCTCCTTGTCTCTTCCCATGTCTTCACCAAACTGAAACACACAGTGTGACAGACTTCTTCTTCTGTGTGAGTTGTGTTTCTCTCCCTGCTCCATATTCAGTGTCTGTGGAACCTACAGAACCTAAAAGTCAGGTTTTCTCCCGGTGCTGTAAATCTGCTTGAGAAATGATAGCCGAGGAATTTCCCCCTTTAAACTAAATTGTACAACGTGTAGTAAGTCGCACAATAAATTGAGTCTGAACCTCTAACTAACTGAATCTGAATATTCACCTGTCATCTATTGAAATGTGCAAAGCTACAGTGAGTCACTCGCATGAACTCTGGAACAAACAGAGGGTAAAATTGCTCTGTGACTATGATGATAAAAAGGAATTCATCACAAGGTTGCTTTATCTTAACTTTGTGCTATGGAGAGTAAAACTTGAACTTCCATCTTTTCTTCTGCAGTTTGAAAGAGACAAGCAGCATGACATACGAGCCTTCTTCTCCCCGAGCACGGAGAAGAAGAGGAAGAGAACAGGAGATGAAGAAACATCTCCCTCCATCTCTGCAGAGACCACTGACGTACCGGCCGGTAGTATCACGAGCTCGGAGAAGAGGAGAGAAAAGTCCCAAGCTGCCGCCACACCTGACCGGGACTTCTCCCCACAGCTGAAGAGGCTGCGCTCCCAGCATCCCAGCCCGAGCCCCAGGTCTCGATTTGAGGGGAAGAGGAGGTCGGCAGCTGGGGGGATCGGCGCCGGGAGCCCACGGTCCCCGAGCTCCTTCATGGTCCCGCGGATGCTCTCGGAGCCCGGGCCTTCGACTGGGACGTGGGCCTGTGGGTCCTGCACCTACTCCAACAGCAGCCTGCTGCCTTACTGCGAGATGTGCGAGTTCCCGCGCTCCTCTTCCACTGCACCAGGTATGATCAGGAAGCAATAAACAAATAAGGACGAATCATTGAATCTATACTCCCCTATGTGTGTGCGTATCTGCCCGTGTGTCCCTCCCATTTCTTCTTTTTTATTAATTCTTAAACCACTGTTTGCAAAACACAAGAAAAATGACAATAATTCCATCATCTCTTGCTCTGAAATGCAGCAAACGAAGCTGAAATCCATTCATTGCATTATTTTCCCTCCCGTCAATATCAATCGTAGCAGTCTGTTGACATAATAGTTTTGAACAGCATTACAGATTTCACCAGATGGAGATGCATGATAGCGAAAAGATGGAGGCACGCTTGCCAGAGTCTGAAATAGCTCTGTTAGGAGAATATTGTCTCTCTCTCTCTCTCTCTCTCTCTCTCTCTCTCTCTCTCCTCTCTCCCTCTCTGCAGATGACAAGGACACAGTATAATTCTCACCTGTCAAATAGAGAGGGAGAGGGAGAGAGAGAGAGAGAGAGAGAGAGAGTGCAGGCGCCTTCTATTGCTGCGAACGAACTTGGGGAAAAGTTGAGCCGGCTCGAGCTGATATCTCTGACAGCCTATGATTGTATTCTGCAAGAAGATGGGGGGGGGGTGGTTCTGACCTGGTAGCTGCAGGTCCACGCTCTTTAGATGTCTGAGATGCATCAGATCATCTCGGAGACTTCTTTAAAAAAAAGTGTACGATTATTCTGATCCAGGTTCGGCAGCAATAACAACGAGGCAGAGTGAGTTTTAGTTCTTCTTTTAATGCAGGCTGTGTTGATATTAGAAACCCTAAGAAGACAGAGAAATCGATGTACCTTCACACCTTGCTCCTGTTTTTACGGCCACAACATTCAATAGATATAAACATGAGGAGACAACATGCAGACCAAAGCCCTGTCTGAAGAGAAGAATGATCTCAAACTTAAGATGCACGATCCTGAAAATAGATGGAGGCGCAAAAACATCACAAAAACAAAGAAAAGAAAAAATTCTAATATTTACATATGAAAACAATCTTTCCTTTTCCCCCTGTTTACCCCATCCATCTACCTGCACAATAAACACTGGTGTGTTTGAGGCCTGGTCCAGTTGAAGTGATGATAACACACTTAAAACACACTGTTCAGACAAGAATAAACCCACACACACACACAAACACTTTTCAACAGATTTCACCCCTCACACACACACACACACATCTCATGCAGCAGATGCTTGATAACTATTCGACAATCACACCCTCTTCTTTGTCACAGGCGGCTCTCTGCATTCACAGCAGCAGGCCGTGTCAGCTCACTAGACGCAGGGAATTTAACAACCTGCTAAATTTGTAAATGACAGACTGTGCTGAAAAATAACAACTGTATTTATGGAGATATCTCTCAACTCGGCACCGCAACTCTCGGCTGGGGGGAAATGCGAGAAGATAATCAGCTCAGAGCCCCGTGGCACGACTTGAGAAATGTTATCGCTTCGGGAAGAAAGAGTTTCTCACAACAGATGCAAAGGAAGCTGTGACACCGTGTCACAAGTCCTATCGCTGGTATGAGGACGTGTTGTGGAGCATCCGGAGATATTATCACGTGACAGAGCGTCAGAGCTTCGTGTTTAATGTAACAGAACAGACGGAAATAAAACAACCCTGCAGCTGTAGAGGAAGAATGCAGGAGGATATTGGTCTGATGGTGCCGGAGGGAAATTAAGAAATTAAGAGGAATGAAGGATTTATAATGATTTGATGAAATACGTTGGAGCTGGATGTGAAATAAAAAAAAAGAGGCAGAAATGTCCGGTTGGAGGACGGCTGCCAAATGTCAAAGTGGAGAACTGAGTCGCTGGAGATCACTTTGCCGGATTCCATTCTTGAAATCCATGATAATTTTCAAAATAATTGGTCTTAAAAAATCCTGAAGTGGATCCAGAGCTTGACAGCGCTGCCATGAGCAGGGTTGCTGAGCTGTAATTGGACACTTGCCTATTTGAGTGGAGCAGTTTAGCAAAACTGTAAAAGACGTTTATTTTAAATTTTGGAGACGTCCTTGGATAGCTGTCGTTTTTTTTTTTTTTTTTTTTTATGCAACTCGTTTGGAACATGCGATTTAGAAGTTGGATTTTCTTTCACCATCACTTCTAAAACTTTATTTTATTGGATTCAATTATCTGTGTGGCAAAAGTTTCTTACATTTTTAATCCAAAATTATCAATTTATTAGGAACCAATTGAATCTTGTGCTTCACTGCTGGTACTGTAATTACTTTAAATAAAGCTGTCATGGATTATTAGCTCCTTATAGAGCGTTCCTTCTCATATGAAGAACCCAGCATGAGATCGTCCGGGTCACACCAACAGGAAAACGTTGTACAAAACCAGTTTGCGTTCATCTCAGCCCAGTGCTCGCCGCCGCAGCTGTGAACCCACTGGGACATTTTCCTGAGGAAGAGTTCAGGAAGCTTTGGGGACATGTCCAGGCTTCAGTGCACGTCTGAAAGCAGCTCATGGTTTTATTATCTATTTTATTTTATGAGCAGAGAGCGTGGGCTTGGTTTGGTCCTTCAGCTCTTTCACCAGACGACCAGCAATTTTTCTCACGGCGACTAGTGTTCGAGGAAGAGGGCAATTTTGTTTTTCTCCCGGCACTCGACATCTCTCAGCCAGCACTCTGCCCCTGTCCTGCTGTTTAGTATTTAACAACAGAATGGAGTTGAATGAGCACCCAGTGCTTTCCGGTCCTTTGATATGTCTTTGTTGCCGACTGCAGCGGCTTGGCTCCCTGCAGACTTCAATACAAGCCTCTCCTGCTTTATTCAGTAGGAAGGTTCTATTTTTATGCTATTCCTCATGAGGTTAGGTTACTGGCTCATACATGGGATCCCATGCTTTTCGAATGTATCTGTGCAGAGTAGTATGTTTGTGTGTGGGTGGAACCTTATCCAGCCCTTATAGACATAATGGGGCTCTTACTGCAGGGGCCCGGGACAAGGGGGTCGCCTGTTGAAGTCGAGGCACGGCCCTGCAGGATTTCCCCCGTTAACATCTTCCTCGGAGGGGACGGCTTAACACAAATTGAGCCGTCTCGCTCGGCTTGTTAGTGAGGGGGGGCAGCGGCGGGGCCAGGAGCCCGGAGACTCGGATGACATTTGAGGGAGCCGACTTAGAGGCTGGCCTTTTGAAGAAACAAGCCACAGAGAGGCGGGATCACTAATTAGCCCTCTGCGTCCCCCAAGTCGCACAACTTACTGTCTTGTTAGATTTCACACCTCAAGTTCAACAATAATGTGAGAGGATAAGATTTAAATTTAACGAGGGAAGACGGGAGAAGAAATTGAGCGGCGCTTCCCTCTTGAAGAAGTTTGTACAGACCGAGTGTGAAACTTACATCTGTCTGTTAATGTTATCTTAATATCAGTGGTGCTGCCTCGGAACATGACTTCATAGCCCAATTTTTAAAATAATTTGAAGTCCAGGAACGGTAATGGCTTAATCCCTGCATTCATTAACATTTGTGTGGCTTGGATTTCAGCTTGACCTTAACAGAATTACACCATTCTGCATGAATAAGAATCAGTTGAGCAGGAGTGGAGGTGCAGAGGGAGCTCGATAGTGCGTCTACAAGGGGCCGTAAGCCTGTCCCCTTTTTTACAAGCCAGATCTACGATTGGCAGTTGGCCATTATCAGCTGTTGGAGCAGCACCCGGGCGCACAGATGCAGCAGTCACCGGTAGTTATTTTGTTTGTATTTGATTGCGCATGATGCAGACGAGCAATTAACAAAACAATGTGACACAAGCATAATTCATTCTCCCAGCAAATTATATTGGCTGTTTGATCCGAGAGCTGGTGCAAGGGGGGGGGGGGGTGGCAGGCAGGTGTTCCATCTGCAGCTCTCTGCCTCACTGCCGACATGCTACTGAGCAACGACAACAATGTTCACATCTCCAGTTAGAGGTGGACAGGCAGCCGTCAGCCTGCAGGTAATGTGATGATCTGAAAAACAAACCTTGGATAATGTTTAATGTGAACCCTAAATGATAAAGGTTAACATCCTCCCTAACAGACGTGTGTGTTTACATATTCCACGACATCCGTGCTAATGTCTTTCCATCTCACACGATCACATCCCCTGAAATCATCAATAAGGACTTACGACAGCTAATAATATCACTAATGAGCCATATTGAGTTTTACTTTCATGTCGGCGCTCATTTTGTCACACTGGCACACTCCTCAGATGATGGATATCTCGCTCGGGAATGAAAGTCTTCAAAGTCTGATTATACTCTGCAACTCGGCCAATAAAGTGATCTTCATCTTTCTCTCCCTCTCTCCCTCTCTCCCTCTCTCCCTCTCTCCCCCTTTTCTCTGCTGGCTCAGAGCCACCCAGGCCTCAGCAGCCCCCCTCAGCCGAGAGGGACCAGACGTGCGTCGTCCTCTCCAGCTCCGACAGCGAGCCGGAGCTCAGGCTGGGAAAAGCCCAGCCTCTGAAAGCCTGCAAAGACAAACAGAGCAAGGAGGAGGAGGAGGAGGAGGAGAAAGGGAAGGATGAACTGCTGAAAGACAAACAGAAACTAGGAGAAGCAGAGGAGGAGGACAAGCGGCGGCTCAAAGGCAAACAATCAGCGGGAGAGCGAGGCGACAAGGTGGCTGGCGGTGGCAGCTGCCTCCCCCCTGACCACACACCGGGTAATCCCACCTGCAATCTTCTCCTTTTCATATCTAGGGAAATTGACTGGTGCTTCATTGTCACCTGCCCATCTAATGCTGTTTAATATCAGCACTTCAAACCAATAAGGGACTATATCTCATTCCATATGGGGCTAGGCGTTATTATTCTTACTATTATTAGTATCTAGTTTGGCATATTGCCTATTTCTGCACTCAAGAAGCTCCAGAGTGCAGCTTGTTGAATCAAGTGACCTGCTTCCAGTACTGAAATACACACAATGCTCGATAACTGTCCAGCAGGTAACTGATGAGCTCCTGACTGGCTGTTTTTAATAAAGTGAGCCGGTGTCTAATTACATAAAAGGCACAGGTTCCCCCCGTGCATCCTGTTTTCCCCGTCCACTCTGGTTATATGTGCACATGTCTGCGAGTCTCTGAGGGACGTGAAGAAACAAATTCCCAATTACACAGTGTGTAATATTGCAAATTAAGACCTCTGTGTTCAAGTACTTGTGTCTCGAAGGGATACACAAAGCAATAAATTGCGCTAATTACAAAGAACTAATTACACCGAGTGCAATATGAAGAGCTCTAAAAAAATTGCCAGACTGGCAGAGTCTAAGAAAAGCCTGTGACCTGGGTGTTGCCTCTGAAAGCAGGCGGACATTTTGGGTCAGAGTTAGTGAAGGATGAAACTGAGCTGATAGCAGGTACTTAACAAGGGAATGAATATTGCCCGAGCCATTTCAGTTTTAACAGGCAAGCTATCAACCCCTTCTCCCCTTTAGCTTCCTGAGATTAGTGTGCAACAACTTGGCACATTCCTTTCCCTCACACACACACACACACACACACACACACACACACACACACACACACACACACACACACACACACACACACACACACAGAGACACTTTGACATCTATTAGTGCCGAGAGATTGTCAAGTGTTTGATTTCATCATCTCAGTAGCTGCATGTGCCCCCTAATGGTCGAGGATCGGATCCCTCTGCAGCCTCCCCTGCAGTGCCTTGCCTCTGCCCACACTCAGTTCCCGAAAAACTCTATAAAGGTGAGCAACAAGGCTTTTCTTTTAGAAAGAGGACTTTCTCAGCCTTTTTCCCACCATGGCAGTGGGAGCGCTGGTTCGAAAGCCGGCGCCTATTCTCAGATTTCTCTACATTTCGACAGCCAGAGAATCAGGGCTTCTTGGATGGGAAAACTGGTTTGTTGGTCTTGAACTAACAACTGCTCTGAGACCGGGGGGCGGGATTATGTTATTACTATCTATCTATCTATCCATCTGTCCGTCCATCCATCTATCTGTACATCTTTCTGCTGTATACATCTCTACACCCATCTATACATGTATCATCTGTCCGTGCTTTAGCCTTGTTGGTGGTTAGTGAGTTTGTTAGTCACATGCCGTTGCCAGTCTGTCTCCGACCGTGTGGGTTTTAATATGAAACACAGCAGTTGTCCAGTAGAAGTGACCTATGGGGTCAGCAGCGGTGTCTAATAATTTTTCCTCCACCTGCCTGTGGTTTTAGAAGGCAAACCGCAGAGCTGTCGGCCGCCCCCACCTCTTGATTGCTCTGAGATTACTTTCCTCACTGCACAAACAGGCAATCACTCCCGCTCCACCTCTCCGTCTCCCGCCCTCCTCGCTGTCTGTCGCTCCGTCTATCTGCATGAGCCAAACATTTAAAAACGCAGATACACGTTTTCTGGAATGTTGGTTCAAATGTTTCCCGCAGCATCAGCTGCAGCCGAGCGCCTTCCCGTTTGAAGAGTGTGGGATTTTCATATCTTTTTGTTTCGATCCTGCAGAAGATGAGATGACTCAGTCCAATTAGGCGTTGTTTTCTTTCTCTCACAGTAAAATAGCGGATAATTCCCTGGGGGTGTTCTGAAGGCACTGTTCATACTGTGTAAGTGACAGTCTAATAAGACGGCTTTGTAAGATGAATTGCCCCCATTGTATAAATGGCCCACTTAATGCTGCTGGCGCGTTCCACCACTGCAAACTGGGGACATGGTGGTGGTGGTGGTGGGGAGGCACGCCTTCAACAAATATGGGGTGCACATTGCTGAGCTGCAAGGTTTCATAACAGATGAGGAAGGACAGATATATGAGATTCAGTGAAAATCTATCGTCCTGAGAATATTTTGGTTCAAGGTTTATAGATCTATATTTTTGATATTTCCAGCAGCCGCACGTGCTGAGATCAGAACAGCGTGTGCCAGAGCCGGGCAAATTACACCTGGAAGAATGGCGAGAATAAAAATGAAAGATGTGGACGTTGTGCAGCATAGGTCAAGAGGAGGAAATTACTTGTAACAATGATCTCAGCGTGAAACAAAAAGATTTTTAACGCCGTATTCCATCACAGATATTAGCCAGGTCAGTGGTGGAAGCTATCATCAATTCTCCAATGTGGGCAGACATTTTAAATATGATTCACTTTTGAGTTTTGAGGCTGTAACGGTGAAGAATAAAGAAATGATTGGTGTTAATCAGTGAATGAAACAGTAGCAGTCTGACGGCAATAAATAAATGAATACAAAATATAGTGCATTATGAATTTATCAAAAAAGACAAACAGAACAGAAATATTAAAGGATGATAATATGAAATATCAGTGACTGTTGGATCATATAGAGCTTCCCAACTGTTTAACAGCTGCACCTCAACATTAAATCTCGGTTATCTTTTCAAAGTACAGACTTTTGGCTTCATTACTGGATAGTGGGAGGAAACAGAGACCTGTCGTCCATCTTTACACACAGTCTATGGTTCCAAGCAGTTGTAATCTGGCTTTCTATAATGCCATGGTACCTTAAAGTTCAAATGAATGGCTCAATTGGGCTGACAACCTTGGGAGGGATATCTTTATTCCTCTATGTTCCAGTATAACCATCATAGACCTCGTCCAGGTAGATGGCTGCACTTGTTCCACGGGAAACAGTCTTGTCCCAGACTGTGTCGCTATTTTACTCCATTATCAAGCCAAATGGACACACACACACACACACACGCATAGACACACACGCACGCACTAGACAAGGCAGACAACTGGCCACACGAAGTGATTTAAGGCAAGTATCATCAGAGTGTTATAGGTCATTGTCTAAATGAAGCGTGGTCGAGCAGCGGCGGTCTCATTTCCAGCGCCTGACCTTTCCCTGCTCGGCGCTGGCAGGATGAGCAAGCTACACAGCTGACATTAATGACCCGCTATGTCTCTTCTCTCCCTCTGTTTCTCTCCTCCTGTGACTGTCATTTTATCACTCTCTCTCTCTCTCTCTCTCTCTCTCTCTCTCTCCCTCTCTCCCTCTCTCTCTCCCTCTCTCTCAGTCTTTGACTTTCTTGCTGTTCTTCCCGTTGTTCAGCAAATTCTTGGGCAAACTTGTGAAAAATAATTTGGAAGGTGCCTGTCAAAGAAATGGGCTGCAGTGTTACACAATAGAGTGCAACTGAATAACGACAAGTTTAATTTCTACACACGGCCTGATCGCACTCTCTAGTATCCACTGTGTTTAGATCCACACTATGTGTTGTGTTATCAAACTAGAGGGGGTGTTAGTCGATGACATGACTCGTTGCCTTTGTCAGAAAAAACAAAGCATGACTCTGCAAATGCACGGCTCATTTTTTTCCACCTATTATTAAATCAGAAACCTGAAACTGGTGATCTGGATGTGGTGTGACCGACCAATCAGGTCCAATTTAGGGAGACATCCTGTCTGTACTCCAGTCAACTGTGTGTTCAACACTGACAATATGGCACATAAGAAATTAATCCTGACATGGGTATTAAGATAAATTACCTAAAGACAAAGAATAATTAAAGATATTAGTCATTTTAAGAAGTTTTTGTGGAAAGATTTTGAAAAAATATGTATTTGTGCTTCTATTAATTGAAAAGAACCAGGAACAGTGAGTCGAGATCTCCACATGAAAGATGGAAGGAGGGAAAATTCATTTCTATTTATATGAAAATGTCACAGATAATTACTTCAACATTTTCATTTCATATTGTAATTATTTGATTCTCGTATCCGAACCCATAAATATAGGATCACACATTCAGACCCATAATGCATATGCATACTCATTTCACACTAAAAATGTCATATCTTCTCAATATTGTGTTCTGTGTAATTACATTTACAAGCTGCCGAAGTTTAATGTCTCTGCTTCCCATTGCATCAGCGGCCGAGCAAACACAGACACCAATAAAGCTGTGAAAGCCAATGATGAGCCGATAATATGTGCTCAGTGCGATATTAATCAGCCTCTCCTCCTCCTCCCGGCAGACCTGAGAGCAGCCGCGGGTTCGTCTTCTGCTGCTGATGCTAATGACGACGATGAGGACAATGATGGCGATGACGGCAGCTCCACCCGACCCGTCTACCCGGGCCTGCAGTTCTGCGCCAGCCAGTACACAGACCGAATTTATCTGTACTCCAAGGTACTGCGAGAGATTGATTATGCATGTTTAATCACCCTTGGACTCCGAGATGTTTTACTCATGCTGAATAGATGATGCAGGAAATGCTGGAAATTGTGGGACACTTGGGGTTTGTCTGTGTGTGTGTGTGTGTGTTTGTGTTTGTGTGTGTGTGTCGATGCCAAAAAGCAGTAATGTGGTAGTAAGAAGTAAGAAAAAAATCAAATCCATGAATCTGAATTGGCGAATGCAAAATGTAATTTCAGCCTATAGCGATATATCAATCAAAGAAATCAAAACTAGTTTGATGAAGTCATGAAGCAGAGTAAGATTAATGGAGTTTATTTTCCAGCAAAAACCCAAGTCTGTCTTCAAGGTCTGTGTGATTTCTCCTTCCTTTCTCCTTCCATTCTCTTCCATGTATGCGTCTCTTGTGCTGCAGTGTGACACACTGTGACCTGGTTGAATTCACTCTATTATAATATCAGGTGTTTAGTTTTGGAACAAAATATTCTTGAAGCCATTTATAAAGAAAGCCAAAGTGCAGAGCTATCCTCTGCAGTGTCAGGAAACAGGAGCTCTTTCTACTTTCTAAATGAAAGTCAGAATTGTCTGATGTACTAATCATTTCAGGTCTCAAGGCAGTGAGAAGAAGTGAAGCTGCACAGGAAGGTGGAGTTTTGATACTTTCAACCTCCTGTTTGTTCCTCGCCAGCTTGTTCCTGTCATATTCAGCTGAACACTGAACAGAACTTAATTAATTCCTTGTTTTTTTCTGAAAGGGGAAGTCTCTCTGAGATCAGCATCTCTTTGACAAGATTGAGCCGCGAACAACAATGCAGTTATAAAAGCAAGAGACGTGCTGTTCTGTCACACGTTTCCAATTAGCAAACGGGAGGGATGTGAGAAAGTACACACAGACATCATTAAGGAAGTCAAAGCTTAAGAATAAACCAAAATAAAGGTGATTAAAACACCTGCAAATCATTCCATATACAATCTGTCTGGCGCCGAATCCAACTGTGTTTAATTCACACTTTAAAAAGCTGTGCAGGTATAGGTTCAGCTCTGTATTAGAGAGATCCTGAATAACCTCGACAACCTTGATTAATAATCCTGTCTATCGCTGCGGGAACAAAACGCTGTCTGAGTCCGTTCAGATGTTTTTCTTTTCTTTTCTTTTCTGCCTGCGAGATTGATCGGGGCTGTTTGGTAAAAGAGGAAAGAAAAGCTCTTTGAATCCATTAATATTCTCTCATTCAATACCAGTGAAAGGTTTAGGAATTACCAGAGGATTACCAAACCGATCGCCAAACTTCTCCTTGTCTTTCATCTCCAAGCCTCGTGTCTTTATCAGCTCTCAGGGAGACTGTCCACCAAGGACTTCCTTCAATATATCTGGTCTTTTCAATAATAATTGAAATGGTAAATCAAGATCATTTAAATTGTCAATTCTGAAAAAAATATCCCTGATGATGTCACACTGAGGGTTTTAAGTTGAGTCTCATTTCTTGGTTCTTGGTGGATTTTGGTGCCAGTGGCCTCATTGTCTGTCTCCTTCTTTTGATTGTTACCATATCTCAAAAACAATGTCAGGGTAGGAGAAACCACAATGGCCACAGCGGGAATAGGAATTACATCACTCATAGATTTACAGATATCTTCGAACAAGCTTTTATTAATTCATTTTCAAAGAGCTGATCGAGAAAGAGCAACAAAGGCCCTGAGCCAGAGAAGAAACTCCAGAGAGTCCCTGGCTGAGGGCTTTGGTTTGAGGACGTCAGGTGTTTCCTTCAGATGATCAAGTAAAATGTGCTTTTGCCATCGAGCTGAGACAAACCATATAATTTAACCCTGGTCTGACAACGACTCCACTTCTGAGAATTCTCTGCTCTGCTCCTGAGGGCCACTCGCCAGCCGACCCCTGCATCGATCGCGTTGGGATACTTAACACCTTTTGTTTCATTCATGAGGGATCAGCTTCCTTCCCCACGAACGTAGATAAGACACAAGGTGGTTTTACATAGAGAAGACCAAAGCACTGAACTGAATCACCAATGGAATATTACCCTGATGGCAATAGACAAGTGTCGCGTACGCGTGGCTGAGACGATAAGCCGCGGAGATAAATGTCCCCCGCTGTCGTTTAAATGATAAACTGGAGGAATTCTGTCTGGAAAGCTGTCAGGTCGGGATAATCCTGGACCAGCGTGTGGGATTCACTCAGGGGGCCGCTCGGCGCACAATCAGGGGGAGATTTGTCACCGGGGATTGGATGAGAAATATTGAGAGTATTAGGAATTTTATGTCCATTTTCTACACATCAAATTGTTGTTTTATTCAAGGAGTCAGGGCTCCTGTGTGCTCTGAGGCGGGTGGGGGGGAGGGGGGGAGGCAGATGGGTGAGGCTTACCACATCAGGATGCTCCTCGCACACGTTCTACTTCATTTGAAATCCTTTGCTGTGACTCCCCATATTGTGTGGTTCCCAGTATGACTTCACATCATCATTCAAATCTCACATATAAATATATATATATATATATATGTGTGTGTGTGTGTGTGTGTGTAGAATTAGCCACGAGCATCTAGTGAGTTGATAAGAGCCCTGGGTTTTAATAAGGTAATAAGTTAGTGGATAGTTTTGTGCAGAAACTGGTGAAGAAGAGCACACACACACACACACACACACACCCACACACACACACACACACACACACAAATCCTTTTTCACTATCTTCAGTTGGAGCCATCTCATTAGTTGTGACTGCGACTCACTTGCATCCCATGTTTGCTAACTAGATCTTGCATGCGAGTGTAAACATGTGGCGCTCAGTTAAAAAAGAAATGGAAATGTGGGGAGAAGTGCTACATGCAAACATTCACGCTCTGAAAAATTAACATTACTGGTAAATAACCCCGACAGGAGCCCTTGGTCGCACAAAGAAATGAGAACGACAACCTTGCTTAGCTATTTTTTATTGTCTCTTTGTCAGTTGTGTGTGTGTTTAACGATGACTTATTTCTGAAGTTATTGTTACCAGATTTTTAATGACACCGGATGTTTAAACACTCATGAGCTTGGTAGTGTCGACGGCAGTATTCCTCCTCCCAGTCGCACCAGAGCTTTAATCCTGCTCCGTGCTGCTGCAGCACAACCCGCTGCACCGCTCCCCTGACGCCCCATGATATTTATTTTACCATAATCCAAATAAACACGTGGGCCTCTGTGCACGGAGGATGCAGCACAGGAAAAAAACTTCCTGATGTTGATGTGTATCTCCAAATCCACGTGTCGGCTGCCAGTAGGTATTAACCTTTCAGACGTGATCCTCTCTCCTGTCTCCTCCTCGTCCTTCATCTCCATTCCTTGACTTCCACAAAGTAGCTTTCACCTAAACTCACTGGTCAGCTTCCTTTTCTTGGTGGAACGCCTGTCTGTGGTTTGAGTGACGTTAACACCGAGGGTCAGTGGTTGCTTGTGCTTCAAACTGTCAGTAGTTAGCACTAATGAAGCTGTAATAGCTTTTTGCTTATTTTTCACAGGTGCATCCAAGACGCCACAGTATGATTATCTATAATCACAGGGAGGCACCTCAGGGTATATGGATTTACATTATTTCTGGTACCGATACACATATAGTGTCAAATGAGAACCAGCGTCTCCTAAGTGGTGAACATAATAGAATAAAGAGCAGGAACGAGAGATCCTCCATTACCATGGCAACCAGTAAAGAATAAAGTGCGTCCAGATTACAGAAGTTGAATTTAATTAGACTCGGCAAGTAAGTCATTAAAAATCTGATTGCTTTGCTGAAGAGACTTGTAGCTTCGGTACAAATTGAGCTACAGTGAACTGTGTTGCGTGTAAAGGCAACAACACCTGTTATGTAGCTTCTAATAATAGAGAGACGTCTATTGTTCTACATGTTCCATACGAACGTTCAGTAGGTGCTGCACACTACTTATTACAAGGTTGCTCGTTGTGTGTTTGTTGTTTTGTTTGGTAGTTTTTGCAGGATTACGGAAAAGCTGCTGAACAAATTTCCATGCAACTTGTTGTTCGGGTGTTTTTGCTCATTAGCCCTAAATACAGAGTTTAACCGAGGCTGCACTTATTAGTTTTGCAGGTATTCGTCAATAAATCAATAAAAACTACTACTACAAATTCAAAGAAAAGAATATTGCACTCCAAATAATCACTAAAAATACACAATTATTTATGTATAGCATATCATTTAAATACTGGGAAGTTGAGGGTAACGCCCCTTTTAATTTCTCATCTTATAATTCTCTCATCCCTCATAAAATTGATATTGAATTGTTAGCATAAAAAAAGGCGTGTCTGTGATCGCTCCATGTTAAACAACCCCAGTATCGCCCTGACTTGTATTCTGGCCAGGCGAGTGAAACAATAACTCGTGTGTTGCGGCGTCACTCGCTCAGAGAGACGCTGAACGAGGGAACCATGCGTGGTCGTTCTTGTGTTTGCTTTGATTGCACCAGTGAGTCAGCAGCAGCGTCCCACGTCTCACCAACTGTTTGGACAGGAAAACACGAGGAGCCGGGCAGGAACCTCCGAAGAACACGGAGGGACTGTGTGTGTGTGTGTGTGTGTGTGTTTGTGTTTTGTGCTTCAAAGAACCCCTGAGTGTGTTTTGTGGGTGTTTCTCTCTCTTTACTGTGCTAATTTTGGTCCAAACTATTGTGGCTCTTTTCTATGCACTTGTATTTGTGATTTTGCTTTTAAAAAAAAACTGACTGAAGATTCATCGCTGGTTCGTTTTCTATCAACTTAACATCTCTGCTCAGATTCAGTTTAAAGGCTTTAATCACCTGGTGCCATTTAGTGTCTAATGAATCTATAAATTATAAAATGATTTAGCTAATTCTCTTAAAATCAAAGAAATGTTTCATCTTTTAGTCAATTGTCATTTCTGATTATATGATCCTTCATTATCATTTACACCTGTTTAATCAGAGTAGATGTTTAAAGTATGATTTATCACTTAAACTGTCTTTATATCTGCTTAAAACTACATTCTAATGTGTTGTAGACATAAAAATACATAAATTATACATGAGTCACCATTTGTGTGAATCAACCCCTCAGGTTCATAACAACATTTTGTGTGTTTTTGTTTTTGTTTGCTGGAAAGAGAACTTTGCCAATATTAACAATGCTCCACAGACGATCCGGAATAAATTTCAGATGATGATGGTGGTGTGAGTGGAAACAAATGTCTCTGCTTAAGGCCGTCTTCTCCGTCCCTGTCTCCTCGTCTCTTAGGACGGTACCGCGTTGAACTTGAGCTTCATCCCTCTGGACATCAAACTAACCAGCTGGGACGACCTGCCCGAGGCCTTCACACGGCGCCGGGAAAATCGAATACAGGTCTGTCCTTCCCGCCAGGCTTTATATGTATGTGTGGGTGTGTGTGTGTGTGTGTGTTTTGCTGCTCATGAATGCGTGTGGGTGTTCATGTGGATTGGAGTGTTAACATGAGGGAGGTGCTCCCGGTTTAATGTGTCTTCACTGTACGAACGCTGGGTTTGACTTCTAGGCTGTAAAATGTGCCAATATTTTTCTTCTTGTGGTTGATTACAAAGACAAGACTGGATCGGCACTAAGTAGATCACACACCAGACACACAAGACTACACACACACACACACACAGGTATCAGTCGTTTACATCTGCCTGATTCTCTTCACTTCTGCATTATCATCTTTCTTAATTTGTACAATATCGCAACCTCCTACACCGTCGCCATGTTTGATGATGTCAGAAACTCTTGACTCTGTGCTGCCCTGCAGTGGATGTATTGCTTAACAACCATGCAGAGTTATAGGATGAGAGTATGTGGGCGGGGACGGTTATATCGTTTTTTGTATGTTAGCAGCATAAATGAGCCTTTAAAGTTAATGGGTTCTTTCTTTGGCGCGTGCCCCACACTCCCACCATCTTTCAAGAAAATCAGTTTTGGCGTAATCCTGCTGACAAACAGACAAAAAGCACCGGCAACACAAACCTCCTTGGTGGAGGCAATAAATGCAACTGCATGCATCCACACAATTCCCAAGAAGACAGAAAATCCTGAGTATACTCTTGAGTGTAGTAGAAAGTTTCGGCTGCTTTGAGGACGACCTCAATTTACCTTAAAGATGAATTAGTCTCACTCGGATCCAGTGAGGTTGAGGCCATGGGCTTGTTAAAGCTAACAGATATAAATGTGTGAGTGTGTGTGTGTGTGTGTGGGTGTGTGTGTCACTGCCATGTGAATCTAATCACACCTCCCATCATGAGGAGGAAGATCGGGCAGCGCTGCACCAGCAGCCTGACAGATAGGTGGAGTGCGGCCGCCCACCTCCACCACTGCAGAGCCTGGAGGGGGAGCGGGAGGAGGGGTTGAAGGAATTATGGGTAGGGAGGGGGGGGGAATAGAGGGGGCGTTTTGGAGGTCTGGGCCGCCAAGGAGACCTGCAGAAGAAAAACTGCAGTTTTATGAGGGTCGTTAAAGGAGACGGCTCATCACCTCAAACGACCCCACACGCCAACCAGCAAATATTAAATCCTGCAATCCGCCGAGCCGCTGACAGACGCCTCAGCGATCACCTTGTTTATGCCGGTTTGTTGAGCAGAGGCGTGAGCTGCATCCATCCTCTGACCCATCACTTACGCCCTGTTACACTCCCATTGTCCATCAGAATCAATACTGAGCAGCAACACGTCTCGGACCGGGCGGCAGCCGCGCGGAAACTCAACTCGCACTCGGTAAAAACCACGGAGCCCGAGGCCGCTCGAGCAAACAGCTCTGAAATAAAGTCATGGTCAATCATTATACAATTGAATAATAACAGAATAATCTATATTTCATTAAACAAATATATATGGTTTTAAAGGAATGAGACAATGCAATCTCAGCTGCTATGCACACTGTGCATTTATGTGCTCCTGGGGAGGCCCCTCTTCCTGATTTGTCAGGTCGTTGCTCTGATTCTGTATTTTCATGTGCTTTGAAATCGAACTCTAGAAAAACACATGTTGTATTAACGCGTTTAAACAACACGTTGACACCTCCTTCCAATATTTGCATGATAACAGAAAGCAGAGAATAGTTATTAGGTGTGACAGGTAAATATATTGTGTTCGCTTCTGGCTCCAAATGTGCAAGATGGCGTTTGTATTTGGATATTTTATTAAAGTAAGATTAAAGATGTGGCTAAATAACCTTGTACCAGGCTCTGGACACACACACGTCACACTTGTCAAAAGGATCAGTTCATTGTTGGTTTTGTTCTTTTCACGTGGCAAGAACAGAATTTTGCCACCTTTATTCTTTAGGAGTTAAAAGCAGGATTAACATACGACTCTGTGCAGCTTCATAGAGCCAAATCAAAGGCTTCCCACTCTCCACCCACTCAATGACTGCTACTCACAGATTAACCCCTCTGACCTTTGAGAGGCTGGAAGATGGAAACACCTCCCACTCTCCTCCTCGTGTCACGACTTTTGACATCCGATTCAACTCCTGGACTTTTGCACGACCCTTTGGTGACCTCTGGAAACTGTTGACGTGTCAGGGTGTCTCCAAGGCTTCTCCGTCGTTACTTCCTGTCAGGGAGTCTCCAGAAAATCCAGTGAATGTAGAGCAAGGTTCCTTAAAGTGTTCACATGCAAACAGTTGCTCTATGTGACGGAACTTTCCACTCGCGGTTCAGACTCGACCCTGGAAGAGATAAAGGATTCTGGATCTGAGCTCCCGACCGAGCTCTCGAGGTGGCTCTTAAGAGGTGAAGTGTTTCTTAAGCAGGGGAAATTGTGTTAATTATTTAAGATAACTTTACCAGAAGTGTTTAGTATGTTGTGTTATTTCTTCCCTTGCTTTTAGACAGTAACACAAACCACCACTTTACACACTTTAAACAATTATGCGAGAATCTGCTCTGCTTCCTCTCTGTATGTTTGACTCTTTTTCTACATATTCCATCTATGTCATAGATCACTGTCTTAAAATACCCTCATTAATAATCATTAATAACCATTTTCTCCCACATCCCCCGGATCAGATCAGGCTTTTTATCGTTTGCATCTTCTTCTACAACGTCTCCTCTCCATTAGAAATGCTTTTTAAGAGCAGTAAGTTATATTTCTGTCAGAAAAATGCATTATTCAGCCGCTAAACCATCAACAA
The DNA here is from genome assembly GCF_947347685.1 of Pleuronectes platessa. NCBI lineage: Eukaryota > Metazoa > Chordata > Actinopteri > Pleuronectiformes > Pleuronectidae > Pleuronectes > Pleuronectes platessa. Next base: position 3,383,675 of record NC_070649.1, read on the forward strand.
AGCAAGCCTGGCTGGCTTTGAAAAGTGTCTGTATAATGCATGCTGAGTTTTATCTTCACTGAAATAATCTTTGTGCGAGAGAAAGTATCATCCATGGAAAAAAGAGACACCTCTCAAATGTAATATACGTAGGTAAATTGCCCATTAGGCCTTGGTGCTTGGTGAGCTATTTTCTTTGAATCCTTGACTTGGCTGAGAGCATATACAGCTCTCTCTTGGTTTGATGAGTTTTGTTCAGCTATCTGGAAAACCGTCTCTGTGTGTGTATTATTGTGCATTTGTGCTTTAGATTGTTTGTTTGCAGCTCGGGTCCATTTTTCCAAATTGAAAAAGTGAAGAAATATTTTTTTGCCTTTTAAAGAGGCCCCAGCGTCCAATCTATCAATTTGCGTGGAGGCAGAAGGCTGCAAAGGTTTGAGTTTCCAATTGAAATTGAATACAAAGTGAGATGTGGTGTCCTCCGTGCAGGTGCTGAGGATGGTTCAGGAGTGGGGCAGCCTGGCAGCCATGAAGAAGAAACTGCTTCGTCGCAGCGGCCTCCTCTTCCACAGCCCCACGCTCGGCCTGCAGCAGCTGGCCGCCGCCCAGCGCCCTCACTCCAGCACCAAGAGGTCAGTCTCACGCTACTTTGACTTTCAAAAACTTCGCTGTGATTTAAAATTCTGGTGCTGATTTGCTAAACCCGTCATATCCCAGCAGCTGAAGCTTTCTATCGGCTCTGTCATGCTAGAGATTCAAGACAAAAGGAGAAATCTGAATAAACGAGTGGAGAAACCGAAGGAATGCAGATGCTCCCACACAGGAGCACTGTAGGATTAAACAATTAACATCCAATAATGCTCTGTGGCATGTATGAAAATGCTAAACAGGCCCAATTGATTCTGATTTTGTATGAAGGCGACGAGAGAGGCTTCATTGTCGGAGCTCAGATGGCAGGATGACGGCTCCACTGGCTGCTGCTTCAATGGGAATAATGAGTGAAGTGACATCTGCATGGAGATCTAGTGAATAGACTCAGATCGAGAGTGATGTGTAACATCAGAACATTAGGTCCAGAAGTTTTTCCTTTCACATATGAGGAACGTAGCAGGAGGTTGTGAGGGTCAGACACATAAAAGGAAAAGTGAATATCTGAATGTCCATAGTTCAGTGCATGTTTAAAATCAGCTATAGAGAGGATTTCATATCTGGCTGCACTCCTCAAAACCCTCATCTCAAACTTATGAGAGTTCACTGGTGCAAAAACCACAGGCACTGGTCTGCAAGAAAAATGTTCTTCAGACAGATGAGTCTTCCTCCACCATGTTCTTAAGGAAGTGGGCAAGTGCATGAGTGTCGTGACCCGAGAGGACGGTGCAGTGACCCCGACCGTGAGGGGCCTCTGTTGTGCTGTGGGGGGGGGGGGGGGTTGTTGGCATGGTCCACTGGCCCCCTTAGAGGTCACTGCAAATCAATATAGAAAGTATACAAAACATTTCATTTCCATCCTGATGGTAAGGTGTCTCTTCCAGAATGACAATGCCCCTGACCACGGGGCACGAGGGGTCAAGCCTGTGGCCCTGGAAGTCACCTCATCTCACCCCCGTTGAACTTAATCATAAATGGTGTTTCGAATGATTTATGGGAACTAGCTTTATAGACAAGCAAGCAGAAATTAGCTCAAATCTGGGATCAACAGTTGTCATTTCAGATGACAAATTCTGTCTTGTAAATCTTCCCCTGTTGTAATTCTGAATAAATCTGTAAACACCGCAGCAAGACATCAAATGTGTTTTTTCCTCCGGGCCGACGAGCAAATAAATACTTTGACCCGGCACCCTATTGTTCCAGTTAATGTAAATTTTAAAAACAGTGAAAAAATAGTGAGATGAATTAATTCCCAGCATCATGTCAGAATCCAAGGGGAGGATGTGTGAGATTTCAGAGGAACGAGCAGATTTGTACAAACTTACTGCCCCCGGGCATCAAGGGAAGGCTGAATAGTGTGTGTGTGTGCGTGTGTGTGTGTGTGTCTCTGTGTGTGTTTGTGTGTGGGTGTATCAAAGGGTGTCAGCTGAGGCAAAAGAGAAGATGAGCGCTGTGTACGTGCACTTGTGTGTGTGTGTTTTTTTGTGTTTTTTTTCGACAAACAAGCATTGTTGCTGGCACACTAATTACAGCTGGCGTAGATAGAGGCAGGGAGACTTTGCCAATTACAGGGAAGTCTCGTGGATGTGTGCGTTAGAGAGGGAGAGTGTTTCTCAACCGGGGGAGCGTGTTTGGGTGCATGAACCTAATCAAGGTGCGAGTGGGAGGCAATTGGCCCGGCTTGATTTGATACCTGTTTGATTTATTCACTAATCAGAACCAATCAAGCTCCAGCTTCTGCTCAGCGGGGTGATCTCGGCTCACCTTCGCAGCACCGAGACGCTCGGTTTTCAAACGCCTCAAACTTAATCCACTTTGCCCGGGTCTCCGACACTGTGTGTGTTTCCGTCATAAGCCACTCATGGTGATTTACAGTGATTTTAGAAGAGTTGAGAGGATTCTAATCCGGTTTGCTTCCAGCCTAAGCACGCGTCATTGCTAAAATTACAGTAAACACTGGGAGTAAATGATTTATTGCTTCTATAATACACCGTTGTTGTTTATCTTGCACAATCAGTTTGTATAGGCTGAGCTACACGTGGGCTGCAGTAGTTAGTAACATTCAAACTGTGGCATTTGGTAAATAATGCACATATTTGTACACTTATGTTTTAACTTCAACTTGTCATAACGTCTGTCGGCTTAATGGTGAAACTCAGATAACTGCATTATATTTAATCTCCAAGAAACAAAACCGGATTTTTCACATCTGACATTAAACACAGCTCCTGTTCCAGACGTGTCTCACTGAGGACAGTTCAAGAGAGCAGCCATCAATCACAGCAGCTTCAGTCGGGGCCTGACCGGCACAGCAGCTTGTTAGTGTGGTTTCACACAGACGAGCGGTGTCTGGCCCCGGTGTCTGATCCGCGGGCCGGCCTGGCCAGAGCTTGAGCTGCTGTCTGTGGTTCTGCGGGGCCGGTGGGTCAGCAACCCGCTGCCACCACAGCTCCTCCTCAGCTGTGCATCAAATGGCTCCCCGCAGAAAACCATGTCCAGTTAATCCAGTGCAAATCCAGTCAGCTGCTGCGTTTTGTCGGAGCTGCTGCAGCCTCCGTCCACTTCTGTGTTTACATCGACTGCAGCTGTCAAAACTATTAAAAATTATTTTTCGCTTAAATATGAAGCCATCACCAGCAGCCAAGGGGTTACCAGGCAACAGGAGGAATTCTATATTTGCTTCTTTATGCCGGCGACAGAAACAGCCGGAGGAATTATATATTTTCAGTTTGTCCATCCATCCAATTCTTGTTAATATGCTATATTAGGACTGTGAGGAGTGTATTTGTATCTGGTACTTTTAGCTTCACACTTAGCTCGTTAAATACTGATAAAAAAGCAATTAAGTGTATTTCCTGCGATGGCACATTTTTCTTTTAATGTTGCCCTGTAGAATTTCCTTTTCACACAAATGTAATGTTTTTTTAAGCGTTGTGTTTGTAGTGGCCAGAACTCAAAGCTTTAATAGACAATATTTTGGATTTTTATCACACATTAAATATATCACATGTTTATTACGATGGGAAAACTTTGCAGGTGTCACAAAATACGCCTGGTTTCCCCAGAAGGATGAACTTGGCCGGGGCCTGTGATTCTGGAGGAGGTTTGGATCATGCACTGCAATAGGAGGGAGCAGCAGTCATCTTGGTTTACAGAATTACTGGCCAAGCCCCTAGCCGCATACAAACATGCAAACACACATCCACGCGCTCCCAGTAGCGCAGTTGGACTCCAGTTTAGTGTAAGGTATCTCGTTTCATGCAGCCTCTGTGCTGGGACTGTTTGGAGCAAAGGAAGCTCCTGTGTTTGATGGAGACTTACCTTCTTCCTCATCTCCCCTCAGCTTCCACAGAAATGTCTCCTCTTTGAAGTGTCTCCCTCCTCCACTTTCTGCCGCCTGTCATCCATCTTCCCTTTATTATTTTTTCTCTACCTCCTACCTTCTTTCCATCTCCCTCCCAAAGAAAGTATTCGGTCCAGATGGAGGTGGTGGTAATGCATGAAAATGTCACTGCATAGCCTGCAGGCCCGAGTGGAAAAACTCTAAAAGCAGAGTTTAACAGTGGCAATACCTTCCTGTTAGATGTAAATACCAGAGAGGTATTTCATTAATAATCAGGACAGAGACACGAACCGTAAGTGGAATCAAATGAACTATTTACATCCAACTTTCTTTTTTAATTAAACAACTACAATCAGCTTTTAATCGTTGATTCAGTTAGAAAAATTATCACGAGAGTATTAGGGTCATATTGAAGAAGACAATTCAAGTCCTGATACTATTTCTTAAAGTTAAAACGATGCTCTACATTCCTCATTTTAACATATATAACGATTATATTCTCGTACAATTACACCTTTTCACAACATTCTCATAATCTATGTTTTTTTTTTTACTGTTCCCGTGGCCTAAAACCCTCCATCGACATTTCAACTAAACATATATGTTTGTGATTTGATGTCAGTTCCATAAACGACCCTTCAGGAAAACGAGCCAATGTATTTCTCACACACAGCCACCGTCCATTTTTATTTGTCTTTTACTGTTTGGTAAATGTTCCCTCTCGGTTAAATTGTGTTAGATTTATTTTTCCACACGTCCCATCGTTCTAGGAGCTGCTCCAGGTATTGATTTTATTTCAAAGGTGGCAGAGCGACCGTTTGTGTGGCAGCAATAAAGTTTGAAACTAACTAAGCTCAGGAATCGACACCTCTGTCATAACAAATGTTTGGAAAAATAAAAGCATGATTATCGATTCAAACAACAATTAATCAACGGCTTTAATCACCTGAGTTGATTGTCTGTGAAATAACCCAAACGCTCTCTTCATCCATTTGTCTTTTCTGTGCTTTTTAAAGTCATTTTCTTCATGTGCTGATCCCCTTGAGTTCCTCTGGCATCGCTTCACTCGTTTATTTTATTTCATCTATGATGCAGGTGATTCAGTCACTGATTTCCATAATTGTAATCCATTACTCCCTAATCAATAAGGTAATCAATCAGGTAATTAGGCGTGTTGTTTGTTGTAATCCCTGCTGTCTTCAACCCTCCACAGTGTTCTGTCCTCTCAGTCCTGTCATGACACATGTTTTATTACAGAGGTCACATTTTTTAATTAGCAAATGTTAAGGGGCTCGTGGGAAATGCTGATTTCATAATAGCTACTAATAATAGAAATATTATACGATGGAATATGATTGTTATTAAAACAACATTCTCATAGACAAATGGAATAAACCATGTGACACATTATGGATATTTAGATATTCTTTATAATGAGGTGTTTATATGAATTTAAAACGTTTCCCTTTGGTTCTTTATACGACTGTGACTCATTGTGAAAAACTGAATGACTTGAAATGGGTAAAATAACTGCTCGTCATATATTCTTCAAGGAAGCTGCATTTTTGTCAGTTCTCTAATTAGAATAAGACTCATGCTGCATCTCTAACTGGGAAAATAAAAGTAACACCAAAATATGATACATAAAAACCATCACATAACCTGACTGACTCAAATTATACCTCTGTTGACCTATTAAATAACTATTAAGACTCGGAGTCCCCCCGGACAATCTCCAGCTGTTTTCCTCACATGTGAAAGTCAAGTCTGAAAACGCCTGGGCACTCTTTTGAAAAGCTCGATGGTACATGAGGACATTCGGTCTCTTTCCTCCAGACCACCAGCGTTTCCTTCCCCCAGAACAAACAACCCAGTGATTTTATATTTTTCTTCTCCCAAGCTCCTCTCCTCCTGTATTTCATGTCAACTCTGACAATCCTTGGGTCATTTTAATCCTGCCCAGATTGACATGTAGCGTTCGGTGCAATTTTCAACTTGCACACCTGGCATCTGTATTACAAGGGCCATAAAAAACAGTGGCGGGGCAGATGGATTAGATTAGATGATTGACGATGCCCGTGGGGAAATTAGATTGCTGCAGCAGCAATAGTAATAGTAATGGGATTCAGCAGGAGGAGAGGACAAGCAGAATAAAAGCACATCAACAGAATAGAAAATAAGCCATGAAAGGAAGAATTTCTGCAGTTTTTGCAGAGACTGGTGCAAAGAGAAAGTTCATCGGTCACTGAGGCCTTCTGGCAGTTCCGTGGGTGTTGGAGTAGTGAGCCCCAAATCCCTGCTGTGCCGACAGTGTGTGAATGATGCTTGAAAGAAAAAGTGCAGCATATAGAAGTGGGACTTGAATGCAACTTGTATATATATATATATATACAATCTATATAAATACAGTCCATCGTTGGTTGTGGGTTTACAGCAGCTCCTTAAATATTGCTAAAGGTACATTAAGGGCCCTAACGTGTTGGTATTAAAATGAGCTATGGTCAGCATTGCTCTCTTGAGGTAGTGGAAAGCAATTGCAAAACAAAAAACAATTTTTTTCCAGCGATGCAGTGTTTCACTGTTATTTTAAGGATGCATTATCAAGATAGACGATGACGCACCTACATAGGCAGGCACACGACGCATGGCCACTCAGAGATACACAGAGATACTTGTGCTTTCACAACGAGGACAGCCATGCAGCTACTCCCCCATGCTGCACACGTGAAGCAGCTCTCTTCATCAAGCTCTTTGGTTATGTAAAAATCCTCCATTCCCTCACAGCCCCATCTATCCCATCTCCACAGGTACCTCAGTAAAGATGAAGTAGCCGAGGCCTCGCTGAGCAAAGTCCAGCAGGAGGGAGGCAGCGTCCGACTGGTCGTGAAGGAAAACTTCTTCACCAAGAGGAGCTCTGCCTCTGCACTCACGCCACCTGCCCCAGAGAGGTAGGTCAGAGGGGCAAACATGTGGGTGGGTGTTCAGGGCAGGAAAAGGGGGCGAGCTGTGTTCACATCTTTGAAAGACTTACACAACTGATGAGAATAACATCTAAACTCACCTCTAGCCTACACATTTCCTATATATATACATATTCAAACAGCATTTTAACGGTTCATAAATCACGCCGAGGTGCAGCCGAGGTTTTTAAAGATGAGGTTTCGTGGTCGGCACATGAAGGTGGTTTGTTTCATCGCTCGGATTCTCTCTTTGGAAATCTGTGTTTTCTGGTTTTCCTTCCCTCAGCCGTCTCCATGGAGATCCGTGTGCCTTGTGGGAGAGGCACAAAGGCCCAGTGAGTGTGTTAGTACAGTAAATATAGACCATAACACAATCTACTGGGAGAGATGCAATGGCCAGCTCACCCCAGGAGGGGATATCTCTATGGAAACCCGCAACACACACACACACATACACAAACAAACACATACACGCGTACACACATGTACACCACACCTGGTGTTACATAGAAAATGCCTTGAACTGAGGACCTATAAGTGCTATGCTAACATGCTGGCTACATGCATGGAGATTTCTATTACACAAAAGATCTAACAAGACATTTTCTTAAAAATAATGTTGAAATGTAAATAAAAAGCCAGCATTAGTACATACGATTATTAGATTATAAGTATATAAGTCTTGTCCCTAGAAAAAACAGTTTTTAATATAAAATTTTTTGCTAAATACTTCTGGTATAAGAACATATTATATTGTATATTTGTTTTTTTTATAGGTTTGGTCATATTTTAGGATTTTGCATCACTGGTGCTTAATTTACACGATGATAGTTCTTTCTTTCTTTTAAGCTTATTTGTCTCTAAAATTTAATCTGTATTTCTTTACTTAGTTTTTACCAATTGAAATGTAGAAATCATAAATGCCTCTCCCGAAATATTATATGTAGATGGAGGTTGCCCTGGAAAATGTACAGTAACACAACAATCATATCTCCCCAAATCTTGAACTTTTCCTTTAAAACCTGGGATTTATGTGATGGGTAATTAATAAATCCTTTTTGCACTTCCTTACTTTGGGACATATCACTTGATTTTCCCAAATTAATCCTCCCCTGCAGCCTGTGTCCGAGTCGCCTGGCTGTCCACAAGAAGCCACAAATTAGAACCTGTAAAACCGACTCTGCCTCCAGATCAACGCTCCACAGATTGACAGGTGGACTTAGCAGCATCGGATCTTTCCCCCTCTGGTGCCTCTGGTTTCTCTGGTCTGAAGCATCACAGAGGAGCCGCGGTGGTAAACATGCGGCTGAAGGCATGTTGCACGATTCCTGGAGTTTGAAGTGAGGAGTTTTCAGAGAGTTACCTCATGCTGTGAAGTCAAGCAGTCAACACGCTCACTTGCTTTGTGCATACATTAATTTAAATGGCTTTGAAGCTACATGCAAAGTACATATATTAATCCAATTTAATAGATACACGTTCTTGGATATGTTTTTGATTTCTTTGACTTTATTGTCACAGTCACCAGCTCACCAAGTATTTCTGGGTTAGATATTTTCTCTCCTGACCACCAGTGCCTCCACCATCCTCCGTATGGGCACACCAGTACAAAGTCTATTTCCGTCTCTCTTTCATCCACTAGACGTTGCTGGCACAGCATTTGTCTCTTGGTACTTTTCAATTTTTGGTATCTTCTCAACTTTGAAGCGGCAAGGTTCCTTTTTTAGAGGGTTTTTCTTCTCCATTTCAATGATTAAATCTCCCTCTGTAGCGCTCTGGCTCTTTGTTCCCATCTCTGTCTCTCTGAATCGTGAACCGTGGGGAAAGAGAATTTAGTCCATCTGTCCTCTCCAACGTGGCTCCAGCACCCTGCTGCGACGACATGGCAAATGCCCAGAACTGATTTCCTCTGCCAACAGGATGGGCACGCACATACACATACTGGAAATGTTCTGCGTCCCCATCACACACACACACAGACACACACACACACGCACACACACACACACACACACACACACACAGCCATATGTCTCCCAATTCCCTCTCGTGCTCGCTCCTCTGCTGATGTTGGAAAGCTTTGCATTGAGCCTGGATGTTTGCAGCACTGAGGTCTTTGTCACGCAGGTCAAGGGAACTTCTCTTTGAAATTTGAAGGTAAAAAGAATCGTGATATTTGTACATCATACAAATAAAGTAGCATACGTGGATGTATGCTCTCTCTGCCAGAGCTCTCCCATCTGGCACCTTGAGATTCAATTATAGTCAGAGCCTTCATAAAGAGAGTAAATGTGTTTTATCTGCATCTTCACCTTATCTCCTGTCAATCAGTGGATCTGAATAGTGTGTTCTGTCATATTTGCTGTCACTTAATTTCATTTGTTTAATTCATATTCTTCTCCACAGTATAATAACCGAGTCATGACATGCTCACTACTCTGATTCAAAGAGTGACTCCAGCATTTTGACATATAAAATATATCTGTCAGAAATTGAAGCATAGACGTCGAGAGACTTGTGGTGCAGAGTCTTCGACAAAATTCAGTAACACTCGATCCCACGTTTCCCACTAGTATCTTCAGCTTGTTAGTTACTGGTCCCTCTAGAGACAAACTGGTCTTTTCAACTGGCATCTCACTGGTGTGAAGTTAAGGTCAAAGGTAACGGAAGAAATCGAGCTTCCCCAGAGCGAACACAACCTTTTTTGTTCTAATGTCTGAATGTAATCAATTTCTGTCCCTGCAGGAAGGACAAGGAGTCCGGTGAGGCTGCGGAGGAGCAGGCATCATTACAGTCTGCGTATCTGCAGGCTGTGGACACTGAAGGTGTCCCCCTGTGTCTGTCCTGCCAGCAGGCCTGCTCTACCTCCGGTGGGGCCTGGGACACTCGATTCTGTAGCCACAGGTACAGAGACACTAAGTGCACACGGCTCAGAGATAAATTAGACGCTTCTGGGTCTTTCTTTTTTTTCTTGAGTGAAGTGTTTTCACAGAAAGTTTTAAAGAAGCATGGCACTGGCGATACAGATCTCAGCATTCCCTGCTCGGAGCACCAGTCGGGTGGAGTTTAGTGCCACAGGAGAATTTGGTCCTTGTCGATCAGAGAGGAGCATTTCTTAAATTAACTTTCTTAAACTTCCCTCTACCCGCTGTTCTCTGTGGCAAAGCCCCCCCATCTGGCACCGAGAAATTCAATTATAGTCGGAGAGTATGTGTGTGAAACCAAACTGAAAAACAGGACGTGCACGGCGTTGACTTCACCTTGGTTTGCTTCGAAGCAACACTGTGTGCTGATGACTTAAGAACATTGCTGTTAGAAGATCAAACTGCAATTCTTCTAGTTATTTTGGTCCGCTGGTCTAATCCTTTCTTATCCTAGTTGGTTCAAGATCCTGACTTCACACTCACGTCACCGTTATTATTCTTACAGTGCTATGATATTGTAAAGTGGAGGAATGCTGCAATGTCTTTCTGTCCTTGAGGAACAAGGCTGCATCACTTCCTGCTCCCTCTGAATAAGATCTGCTAAATTCTTTTAACTGATAAAATGTGTTGCGGCTGTGCCTCCTCTCGTCGCGCTGCCTATTTAAGTTAGAAATTCAATTTCCTCAAGTGATTCTCAAGAGCCAAATTCAGGTCACTCAGTCAAGGTGAGACACTTCACTCCTCTGTGCCGGGATCTTATCAGAAATTAACACAGCTATCTCTGTGCTCCGAAGGAAAAAGACGACAGCTCGCCTGTGTTTGTGAAAAGCGAAGAAGAATTTCTGCCGTGAATATTTTAAAATGTGAAAGTTTGGTGTTTCCGTGTTCTCCCAGGTGCCAGGAGGAGTTCCAGTTGCGCTCCAGCCAATCATACATGCGCTCGCGGGTGCTGGAGGTGGAGCAGGGCATCTGTCAGCTGTGCGGCCTCCACGCCCACGACCTGTACCTGAAGGTCCGTGACGCTCCGCCCCCCCAGCGCAAGGAGATGCTGGAGAACACTTGGCTCGCCCAGCTGTCACTCAAACAGGTCGGACAAAAGAGCAAAGGAAACCAGAGTTTGAAAATGTTTTGTCTATTGGCACATGTAGGCCATAAGCAAGATACAACATAGGAAGTGAATTGAAAATAATTAAAATAAAATAATTAAATAACTAAATGAAAAAAATGTATGCGATAAAAGGGAGTGATGATCATTAAATATATATAAATCAATACTAACATTTCAATAAAACTAAATAGAATAAGATAATCGATCCGTAGCTAAGCTAGCAGCTCACATAAATGCATAAACGCCATTCTGGGGCTGAGGGGAAATGGTGTTTCTTAAAGACTGATAAACAACCTTATGATTGTTTTATCTGGAAAATATCATCCTTATTTTCTTTTGACAAGATTTAAGTGTAAGGTTTTATAAATATAAATCTTATAAACTTAAAGTAGGTCCCTTAAAAACCCTGTTGGAGTCATAAGGATTTTAAATGATCCCCCATCTCACTAGAAGCTAAAACCCGAACTTCTCTCTCTCTCTCTCTCTCTCTCCCTCTCCCTCTCCCTCTCTCTCTCTCTCTCTCTCTCTCTCTCTTATTAACCGCCGACCCCTCAGATTCACCCTGAGACTCAGGAAAGGTTCTAACCCACAGGTTGATAACCACAGGACATGAACCAGCTAACTTTGCAGAGTAGTTAAAAATAGCTCAACCACCTACAGCAGTGCAGTTCTCCTCTCACGTTGGTATTAACAGATAATAATGATTGTGTAACCACTTTATTGGATTTACTTTACAACACACACATCTCGAGTCTCCCGGTGCGAGAGAGAAATAACTGACAGGGAGAGACAGTTTTTGCCTTTTGTGTTTGAGTAAGTGCAGAAAAAGAGTGCCCTCTACTCTTCATCCCACCCACTCACACACACACACACACACACACACACACACACACACACACACACACACACACACACACACACGTTGATCTGCACTCCAAGGGGCCAGCTCCCAGTAAATGGATTGCTGGGCCCATTGATTTTTTTTCTCCCAGTGCCAGGCCTCGACCAGTAAGCCTGTTTGATTTGGTTGGCTGTTATCCTGCAAAGCCACCCCCCTCCCTACACACACACACACATTCTCCTTCCCAGTGCCGGCGGCGGCAGCATCAGCACCAATCGATGCACCGAGCTTTAGAGGAAACAAACTCAGCCACATGATAAGATGCCGCAGCGGTGGAGAAGCCTCAAGATTAGAGGCTCATTCTTTGGTTCAAACCAGGGGTTTTGGTGTGTGAGTGTATTTGTGTGTGAGTGTGAGTGTGTCTATGTGTGTGTGTTACAGACTTTAGATGCCCATAAGCATAATTCTGGGGTAAGTCTGTAGTGGTGGTAAAGCAAGGTGCTTGGTTTTGGCAGAAGAGCAGGTTCATTTGACTGAAATGTGTGTAATTTTGTGTGTGTGTTTGTGTCTTTGTGTGTGTGTGTTTGTGTGTACATGACCTCTGCCCCTACGAGCACGCCTGCTCCTCAAGTCTTCTGGGATCAATTCCAGCTCGCTGCCTTAATGTCGGCAGAGTAGCACTCAAAGCAGGAAAATTGATTTCAGGCCCTGAACTCTTCTCATCAGGCGTCTTTGTCTCTGTTTTTTAATTCTCTCATTCATCCTCCGCTCCTCTTCTTCTGTGTTCTCTCCTTTTTAGTCTGCATCCCTGTTTCTTTTTCTGTCTTCACCTCTTCACCTCTTTTTCTTTTAATAGATCTATAAAATATAAGATTACATGAAGGAGAACCTGTGGAATCCTTCAGTTGTCATACAAACTCAAAAGGTGTTTAGTTTGTCCAGTCTGGGCTACTGTAGCGGATCAGCTCCAGATGTGTGTGCATATATATAAATTGTTTAAATAGACAAATTTGTACAATTTTGATGGAACACATTAGTGAAAACATCACTAGGATTATAATATTTTCATTTTCTACCAACAGATCGCACACACTGCTTCAAATCCAACTCATTTCATGTAATTCACGAGTTGAGAGAATTCTTGGTTTTCTCTTAAAAAAACTTTCAAATTCCACCTGGAATGTGTGTATCCCATTGTAGCTTGTTATTCCCTGTGGTTTATTTAATCAAAATTCTGTCTTTTGCCTTATAGGCTGATTTAAGTTTCCCTACAGACGCCCATTATATAGGCCAGAACATTTTTTGGGGGGGATTTGTTTGCCTGTACCTGAGGCATCTGTCGGTGACGGATAATTGAAAGTCAAAGTTCACTGTCATTGATTTGGTGCAATTATTGTTTTCATCAAGCGGACTTATCCTCAGAATCTCTCAGGCTTACTTTCATCTCAGCATTTAAACCTTTATCGGCATCTGCTTGTTGTTTTCATCACTTCCTGTCGTGGAGTTTTGTTTTCCAAACAAATCAAATCCGATCAAGGAGAAAAGTTTAGCATAGATGGATGATTCTGGCAATTTGTGATCACATCCCCCGGGTGGACAGTTCCCCGAGATGCTCACTGCTTCCCCCCCTCTGTGTGTTTCCAGCTGAATGAGATGATCCGAGCTCCGGTCGAAGGGGATTTCTGGCAGGTCGACCACATCCGGCCGGTCTACAGCGGAGGAGGACAGTGCTCTCTGGACAACCTGCAGACACTGTGCACCGTCTGCCACAGATCGGTACGTGCTCACTGCACATCACTGCACCAACACCAGCCTCCACAGCCGCCTCCACAGCCACAGGGCTTAAAGGGGCAAAAGCAATTTATCCAACATTTAAGGTGCACAGTGCACGGACCTCTCCTTTATCCACGTTCAAATCTCATCACTCATGTTGAGGATCATGTGCGATGGCATTAATGTGATACCTGGTCAAACACATTGATCAAAAGTTACAACGTCCCTCACACAGCTATATATTCTCTATAATAACATCACATGATGTGGTTGTGTGACATATTGATTTATTGCATTTGTAGCAACGTGCTATATAACTGTCTCGGGAACATTTTCCTTTTTCAGCTCCTCCAGTCGATATTTCATAATCACAGACAATTCACTTCAGGGGCAAAAAAAAAAAAAAGGAACTGATTTGAGAGCAGAGGTTTCAAAATAAAAGCGCGGCTTGTATTGTAACCTTAAATGTGCTTAACTTCCACGCTAGAAAGCATTTTTGTCCGAGTGGGTGTCGGTTTGTAAGGAGCTGCTTTATTCGTTGACGTTTATAAAGTGATGTGGAGAACTGCGCGTTCTGATAAGGGGATCCTCTCGCTGTTTATGCCACCGCTCAGACACTTTAATCTAGAGATGCTCAATATATTGATCTCACTTTTCTCTTCTGCGCCGACTGCAGATTTAACCTCTTACATCATGTTCCCATTTTTTCTCCACAGAGGACGGCTCAGCAAGCCAAAGAGCGCAGCAGGATAAGGAAGAGCGCGGCAGCCTCCAAGGTTGCATCAGACATCAGTAGGTTCTTCGTCAGGAAATGAAATGACATGAAGGTTTAGAGAGGGTTGTGCGTGTGTTAAATTCCCGCCGACATGATTTCTGACGGTTTGGATGAAGATGCATCGTGGTTCTTCAAAGACAAAACTCAGCAGAGTATCAGAAATGCCAGGAAAAGGGCAGATGTTCTCTAAATCCCCGTCTCTGCCTGTGCCTCGCTTTCCGATGATATCACCGCCGTCCTGTTGGACTCAGCTGCAGGGGGGGGGGGGGGGGCTGCTGTAACAATGAAGAATTAAAAAAAGAAAATGGTGACAACAACAACTTCATGCAAATTCAGCTCTTGTCCCCGAACCGTCAAGCGCGGTAGTTTTGATTTATGGCGGCCCCCTTTTGCTCGAGGCTGAAATGGAGCAGGTTGTTTAGAAAGAAGCTGCTATTTTAAGATTCCGCAAACTTGGTGAAAGGAAGCGGGTGAGAGATGAATTGGGGGCTTTGTGATTAAAGCTCTACGGCAGAAAACAGGACCGAGCGTCCTCATTGGCAACAAGTGGCGCCTTGTAAATCTTTCTGGAAGACAGGTGGACGCTACCCGAGTGAAATAAAAAAACCTATTTCCATCCTGTTTCATGTTGTCTCCTTCTGTTCTCCAGGAGCTTTAACCACAGCTCGGACTGTAAATACACCAGGACGCCCGGCTGCTCCGACAAGCCAGCAAATCGCTTCATCGCTTCATCGCCTCGAGTCAGGACCATTATTGTCCATGTCCACGCATCTACCTCCTCTTCAGCTGTGCTTGATGATCTGAACAGATCCAAAGTCAGTCAAGGGGGCTATGTTTAGAGACGGAGAGCAGAGTTACTATGGAAACAAGGCTTCAGGTTCAGCACTGTCGGGAATATTGAATCTGTTCTTGGGAGAGTTATACAATGAGCCAGACAGACATCAGAAACTCCAATCAATATCTGCAGGCTCCTGTGAAAATGAGGCCGTCACATTCCTCCGCAGCAGGATCTGACTCCCCCCCCCTCTCGGTGTCGAGGCCCCGGCGTCCATGTCGCGGATGTTGTCATGTCACGATTTGTCCGACTTGCCTTCCGTGTCAAAACGGTGAACTCAGCAAATCCCGAAGTTTAAAAAAAAAAAAATTCCGACAGACCCAACTCCTCTCAGCCAATCAGAGCGCCGGGTTGAAACCACAGCTTCAAACTTTCTCGGAGCCCGTGTGGGTGCACGTGTGGGTGTATGTGTATTTCCCCTACGGCTGCTCCAGGTCTCCACTTAATAAGGCCGTTGTTCCTCTCCTGTCCAAACCGACAAGCTTTGTGAGTAATGAACATCTCCCAGGCAGCCTTCCAACAACAGCAGCTCTCAGTGTCAGTCCCTGTCAGCAGCCAATGACTCTGATCGGCTGTTTTATTACACCCAAAAGGTGTGTGTGCATGTGCTGCACACAGAAAGAGAGCGGAGAAGGAAAGTCGGGAGAAAGTGTAGCCGAGTGTGTTGCCCTGCATTACACAAACAAGGCGTGTGTGTGTGTTTGGCTGAGGAGAAGTGTATTGAAAGAGGGACTGTTTGTCAGCCTCGGCCATAATGAGGCAGCGCCCCAGATGAAGACGTCTCATGCTCTTCCCAGAGGGGCTGCTGGGTAAAGAGCATCGCCGCAGCCGAGCGACACTGTTTTCTTTGGACAACCTATCGGCCCAGACGAAAAGCATTACCCCCCCCCCCACCCCACCCCCCCCACCCCCCAACCCCGCAGGTGGTGACAGTAATAAAGATGGACTCAAACACCGACGGATGGCTGCAGAGGTGTTTGCCCTCCGTCTACTGAGCCCCCTCCCGTTTTTTAAAGTCAGCATCAGAGCGGAACCCAACTCCCTTTTTCCATCAAGTGCAATCAACGTCTTTGCCTCGGTGCCACTGCGGCAGAGACGTCTCAACAGGTTACATAGCAACGCGGCATGCACTGCACGTCACGCGGCCCAAATTAGCTGAGCAAATATGTAGCGGAAATAATAACATATAGTTAGAAAATCAGAGTGTAGGCACAGAAGACAAGGAGGAGAAAGAAAAGAATGAAGGTCCAAGCAAGTAGAATTCACTAACAACACCACAGCAGTGAAGACGAATGAATGCAACATCAATTATTCTGGAAGACTGCAGTCCTGTGAACCCTGGAGCACTTACATAATTTGTCTATTATTTATATGAAATATTATTGCGACAATATGTTATAACTCCAACGATGAAGATTGAGGTTTGATTGGATCATTCAATCATATTTAATAGATTTTATTTTCGATCCCTCTCCTGACTTGACATTATCCACATATTTGACTTCAGCCAGAAATACAGCACCGAACAGAAGATTACGCTGCTTCACTAATATTTATATTTATATTTAAGAATAAAGGAATATTTTTCTGAAGACCAACAATTATTGTGTGTATATCGAAAGCTTGATATATTTTCTTCCTATTTAGTTACACACTTCATTTCCAAATACACAAGGATACAGAACTTACATGTTTAAGTAAGATTTACTAAAACCAACAGTGCCGAGCATTTATTGTTGGTTCATTTTATCCCAAATGTCCAAAAAAAGAAGAAAGAAATTGAAGAGCGATGCAATACCTCGAGATGCCATCATCAGTTCCCCCCCCCATGTTCCTCGATGTGGGTCAGCCGATCTCCTGGGGCCTCGTCAGGCTCATGGGGGTCCACGGCAAATTGAGAAATAGATTAATATCACTATAACTCAATTCCATTAGAATTTCCCCAATTAAAGATTTTATATAACGTGGAAGAATAATTTTTATCATTGTAGGTTTCATTCTCAGCATTCCCCTCCCCCCCCCCCCCTCCCAAAAGGTTGAGCTGACAGAATGTGTCTCTTTAGGCGCCTGTGACATGAGAATGTGAAGAAGTTCTGCTCCAACCAGACACCAAGTGACAGGAAACTATACAAATCATTCATAATTCAATCAGGATTTGCATTCAGACGGCACGGCGTTATATTTTGGCGCCATTCCAGTGGTTATTCCATTTCAACCTCGCCTGCCCCCATAATCTACTTTGGCCTTTTCAGCTGAAGGAGGCGCTTCTACAAACCCAATCTTGTGTGACAGGTGTGATGGAGAAGGGCCAATAAAAGCCTGCACGGCGCACCGCATGCGGCCGTCGGCTCTCCACTCCATGGCTGGATCCTGCTGTGGTTTGATTCCTGGCTGCCACACTCTCCGCTGTGTTCCCTCTGTGTCTGTGACCCTCCCCGCCCTTCAGCAAGGAAGAGGAAATAGACGCGAGGGAGGCTGTACCCTCCCCACTCTCCTTCAGGCATGAAAAACAGGAACGCCACCGTCTCCGTCTTTCCCAAGCACCTCTGATATTCTGTCATTTGATGGGACGTGAACTGTGAAACCTCATCACAGGAAAGGAGCGGACCTCTGTGGTGTTGTGCCACAACATCACAAAGGCTTGTATTCTAAAAGGCTGGATCCATATCGTCTAATTGAACATTTAGGAAGCAACTCTTGTCTTTAAACAGCCACAGTTGATGAGAGGCTTTCGTCTTTATTGTCATTTTATCTCTGGGGAGGCTGATGAGATGATTAATCATTTCCTGCTGCAGCCTCACGCTCACGCTCGCACGAGGCTCGAGCCGCAGAGCGCGACGCCTTAGGTGGAGCAAAATGGTATTATGGCCCAGGTAATTGGTGGAGGACCATCACTCATAAGCGATCTAATTAATCTCATTAAAACAGCCTCTCTGGTTGATCTTCCTGGAGGAGCGCGGCAACAAAAGGCGTTTAAAACCAGGTCCCGGGAGAAACCGCAGCTGAGGCACGTAACACAGGAATCGATGCGGCTCCACACAAACCGCGGCTGGCTATTTTTCTAATGTCGTTCCCAGTAGTCGGGGACGTGCGGCGGTAGAAGGATGCTTTCTCACGGCTCAGCTGGGGCTGGCTTTTGTCAAGTCCAAATTCTATTTATTCAAGATGGCTCCCCGGTTGTCTCCCAGGATGCGTGGCATGCTGCGGATTAAGACCAAAAAACGCAATCAATTCACCCAGCAGGAGATCAGGAGAAATAACAGATAACGTTCTTAGCATAATTCATACAGTCCCCAATCTGGGCTAGGATTAATGTATGTCCTCGCTGCAGCTCGCGCTCATTTGTATGGCGGAGCTCGTGTGGGGCTAAATTGGCACTTCATGTGGCCCATTACAATCAGGCTTTGTTTGGAGAGGCCCCTGTGAGGGCTGGATCTGACCACATCGTTTTACAAGGCATGTGTACCTAATGCAATTAAGGACTGATGTGATCTCATCTGCATTTTATTATCATTAGGATCTGCTATTGCACTTTACAACAGGCTGTGTCAGCATGGTAATCTGTGCAGAAACAAAGGAGCGGTGAGTATTTAATGGAACAGACATAAAAACACAAATGTTTGCGGCGTTAACCAAACATATATGATTTAAATGTTGCCGTTGTGTGCACATGCCTCTCAGCACTTGACTTCAGGGGAGGAAAAAGCCACAGTAGGCTTCAGTCTTGCCATTGTCCCCATTCACTTACGTGGTGTTCAGATGATTGGGGTTAAAAATGGAAAGCCGAACAAGACGCCCTCCGACAACTTCTCCTTTCATGAGCTTTAAAAGACATCTTTTCATCTCCTTTCTCATTTTGTGTCCATTGATCAGCCATCTTTCATAGATTGCTTCCAGACATCTATTCAGCTGCTCCGCGGCTGCTCAGCATGCCTCCATTTCACAGGTCTTAATGGCAAGGTCTGGCTTTTGTGCTTGGATTAAAACCTGATTCGCAATCACATCAATCACCAGTAAATTCACAGCAAATTGGGACTTTGTTGAAAAAGTTCCGCAGTGCGTGCCTGATGCTAAACAAGGCAGTTTTTTTTATATATACATTTGGGGGCAGAACAGCGGCTCTCTTGCCTCATCTTGAAATATTTTGATTTTTTTTTTTTTTTATCCCCCTTCAGCACCAGAGCCAGAAAAAGGTCATGTCAGTCTTGTGACAAGAGTGACAGGTCTAGGGCATCATTACTGTGACTTGGAAGGTCTGTGTAAGCACCTTTGGTCACCTCAGGAGAATAGAACCCCACCACGCTGCCGCCGGCCTAATGAGCACGGTCAGCCCTGCATCTAATGAGGAGAGGGAGATTGCGACACTCTTCCATCAGCTCTCTGCTCCCGCGGCACAACATCCCATAATGCCTTGAACACGCTGCGTGAGCGGGTGAACAGCGGCGGATATCCTGTCACACATCAATGGCAGCGGCTCGAAGGAATCTGCCAAAATGTCTCCGCCGCAGGTTCAGAGGTGTAGAAAGAAAAATGTGACCATCTTCCTTTTTAGGTTGATTTGATGTTAATCCACATTTCTACACGGTCAACAAGCTCATGTGACCAAACGTCTGCAGCCTCTCCTCGATATGATGGTTTCCTCTCAGTTGGCAGGACCTGTTACATCTACTGAAGACGTTCCCAGTCCAACAGTTCTTTCAACTTTTAGAAATCTCCCCCACTCCTGATGACTCACTTTCGGTTGTGCTCTCCGGCTCTTTGAATTCCATATTGGAGTGTGTGTGTGTGTAGTGCTTTTGGAAACGCCGAAAGGGACTCACCTCCTCACACAGGCTGCAAATCCTCCTGCATCTAAAAGCAGAGCTACAGAAGTAGCTGCTGTGTCCACCTTCTGAAAGGTCATGTGTTCACGAGGGTCTCTTAAAACTGTGAACATCTTTCAGTGGACAGATTGGCTTTGGACTCGGCAACAATTGATTCGCTCTTGGTTCCGCTCCAGATCTGGGATTTCTGCCACTAGATGATTATCACCTTTTAGCCATAATTATTAAAAAACTAGCGAGTTGATTCCAAAACTTGTGGGATAAGTTTGCAGAGGCCAAAGTGTAACTCGAGAGCCAAGTGTTTCTTTTGGGTGTAAGTTGGAAAGTTGTTGAGCGTCGGCGGAGGTTTTCCGGCGCCTTGTAGTTTGCGAATGAATCCAATCAAATCGGGGGGGGAAAGGAAGCGGTCGCCCTTTTATTCACAGCAAATACAAATATGCACCTTCTGTATAATTATAACGGTATTTAATTTATCAGCCGAGGCTTTTTAAAGCTCTGACGCAGATTGTGGTGAGGTCCTCCCTCCTTCGTATGATATCATCATCAACCAATAGTTAAAAAACCGCTGAAGAGCCAGGTTAATAAGGAATGAGCCTTCTGTCAATTTGATATCATGAATTAACAACAATTAAAATAGTACGAGTGCTTAAAAGGAAAATGTGCAGCCAATCTGTCACAAGCCTTTCATCATACATGCAAATCTCCTGCTCATGCAAAACCACTTCCACCTGTGACCACGTGCATTGAAAGTTATTGATAAGTACTTTCACAATTGGCTGTTTGAGTGGGTTGCATTTGGCCACTCAACCGTGGACATCTTCACGCCCACGCCACGGTTCTTTTTTTTCTTCCATTTTTTCATATTCAGTTATGCCAGTTTCTCAATTACTGTGTGCGTGGGCTGGTGGAAAAACGGGGGGAGGGGGGGTGGGGGGAGCTGGCAATAGCAACATCCACCATCAGCCCACACAGAATTATTCTATGTGATGATATAAATCTTGTTTAATTATGTGATAGTCGGCAGGTTCGCCAGCCGTGATGAAAGGAGCGAGGTGTTTCTGAAATACCTGGAGAAGCTTCTCCTCCGAGTCTAAATCCACCCGGTGTGTTTACATCACATCGTCTCCCTGTGTTTAAGGCTGTTCAGAACACAGGAGGGTCCCAGATTCATGTCGGGATGAGGTGTGTGTGAGAAACCACCAGGAAGCTGGATGGTGGTGCTGCTGCTGGGATTGCATCTTGTCACCAGACCAGTGACGGTCAGTTGTGATCAGACTGGTTTTTTTTTCTGTGAGAAGAGGAACACAAACTCTGCAAGAGGGAACAATTCAGGGAGCAAGTCTCTGGAGAGATTCTCTAGAAGGGCAACGTCAATAATTCACAGCTCGTCTGTATCTGTAGAATTCAGAATACATGATGTCACCTTTCAACACCTCAAGCTAAATGAGAAAATCTACCTCTCATCTCCACTTCTATTCAAAGATCTTTATTGATTCATTGTAGGAGGCTTCTCTCCTCAGTCAATATATATAATTATCAAAGTAATGTAAAGATATAGAAAAGAATAAGCACGTAAATAGAAACAATACAACCTGTAGCGTCTCAATACCACAAACCAGGTGTCGTGTTAATCCGTGTATTCCTTTTTGCGATGTCCTGCTAATTAACTATAAAACAAATTTAGAACTACAGCCACAGCCGCAGTTTATCTGTGACCACGCTCTCTCTGTAAATGATCTTCTCTGATATGCAGGTAATATTGTAGAATGTGAGAATTTGCATTAACAAACATCTTCATTCAGTCGAGCTTCTTTGTTCGAGGCTTCAGACGACTGTGACCTTGGCATCGTCCAAAAATACCAGGTTCATATCTGCGTCTTCCTCTTCTTGTGTTTCTGTCCTCCCACACACACTCATCATCACCTCTTTATCTCCCAAGACTTTTCTCTCCCTTCAGCCGTTTCTCAACCATATAAACACAGAATCCATGAAAGCATCAACTTCCTTTCATGTCACTTCCTTGTTTAATTAGTCTTGCTCATGAGAGCTGCCCACACGTACAGAACGACTGCACCGTCGACCACTTGATCCACGTCTCGGTTCACACTCGACTGCCGTGCGCTCCTCTACATCCTGTGCAGCATCATGCTCGTGTTCGGAGGAAATGTTAATAATGTCTGCAGGGAACTAAAGAGAAAAAGTGGCTGTGTAGAGAGTGATGAAGACGATGCCTGCAGTAAATACAGCAATCAAACATATTCAGAGAAATGGAGCGAATAAATAAAGGTACAGCATCGTTCTATAAGGGCACTGCATAAAGATTCCGTGCATAAAAATGCTCCACGAGCTCTTCATGTTGTCAGGCGTACTGTAACATATGTGCTGGAAGGAGTGAGTGAGTCTTTGTCGAGTTAATGAGAAGCTGATTGAAGAAAGAAAGGAGGAAGATAAGAAGACATGAAAAACACACTGGAGGAATTATCCTGCAGCAGGTGCATCTCCGACACACAGAGGATTAGCTTTGTCACAAGCACAGATGCATGAAGCTTAAATCACCACTAAGAAATGAGAAGGGGTGTAAGGTGGGAGTTTTAGAGGATCCTCAAAAACCCTCCAGCCAAGTATGAGGTGGATCTGACGAGCGGTTGTTGAGCAGATCGACCGACACACGGACATTTCTGGATTTATTCGTGGGATGTAAACGCTGTAATGCTCGACATTATATTAACAAACCATAACTGAACAATGACAAACATGTTAAATATTATTTTTTTTAAACGCCGACACCTTCCGTGTGACGATTGTAGCTGCGTCTATTCCCACAGCAGGAATAGAAACGTATAGATTTGAGTGTTTGTCATTATTGTGTAATATATCTTATGAAACGGCAGTAGTTATAGAAGTGAGATACCATTACCATCTCTCCAAACCACCGTCACTATTTCCATCTGCGCCCGCTTCACCTTAAAATATCAATAAACCCTTGGCAGCACCCCCACTGCTTCGCCCTGCTGCTGCGAGCACAGAAAAAAAAAAAAAAAACGGATTTCTATGCTCTGTCAACCCAGATCCAGCTCCGGAAAGCCTCAACACCTACCTTTCCAATTCAGCTTTCTCAATAACCAACTCATCCTCCTCCTCACACTCCCACTCGGCCACATAATCCATAATGTTTTGTTTCGCTGTTACGCCGATGACACCCAGCTATATCTCCCACGGAAACCCGATGATCCAAATAGCACTTGTGTCGTGTGGAGCATCGGGCTTCTGAGGACTTTCATCAGCACGGTTATTTTCACTAGCCTCCACTAAAGCATTATTATAAGCAAACCAGGCAATTAATTTGGAGAATTAGGGTCAGCATGGCTTTAGAAAATCAGGTTAAGAAGGTTTAACACACATATCTTGTGCTCTGCAGATTTTTAAGAAGTGCATTCATGTGATTTTGTTTATTCTTCTTGCATTAAACATCAAAGCCCCGTCTGCTTTGGACTTCCTCTCAGCCTCTCGTAGATCGTTTTAAAGTGTGAAAGCTCCGACCTCAGAATACTTCTGCTCTGGACATTAGTTCTACCTGAAGCTGCTCGACACACAGAGGCCTCCTGAAAACTCCTCCCTGACTCATTTCTCGCTTCTTAACTTTGGTAGCAAATCCAGGTTTACCTCCTTTTTTATATTGGTGATCAGTCATTGATTGTTATCATGGAAACATAGTTCTGTGATTTTTAAAGGAAGCTAACCTCTAAAAGCTTTCTACTGGAGGAGAGGAAGGGGATATATATAGAGCCTTTTCTGTGTTTCATGCCACCCGGTGGACACATTCGATTTTATAGTTGCTCTGTTTTGGTCTCCACCACCTCTTGTGGGATTTATCTGGCTCTCTAGCGGCAAGTTGCTCCATGAGTCCGGCTGTTTATCAGAGGTTATGTTTGACTGGTGTTGATAGAAACTAGCTTGATACGATTAGTGTGAACAATACAAATCATTAAATCTGCAGTGAAGCCAAGAAAATTCGCTAAAAGACGCAAATACAATTATTTGGGTTCCTCACTTTGAGTTATCTAAAACGACCTTTTGCTAAAGGGTCAAGATATTTACAACACGATAAGTTTCTGATGATCCAAATCTGGTATTTCTGGAATATCTCCCACAAGCGTCCAGTTGACGTGAGATTTGTGACTGTGACGGCCGTAGAGTGTGATTCATATCGTTTTCACATTCATTAAACCAGTGAGGCCTTGAACCCTGTTTGGAACCGTGTACACTCATCAATTCAAATGTATTTCCCTTTAAACAAAACAAAACTAACCTGTACGATTGTTGTTATTGACATTATTGTTAATCTTCTTTAGTTTTTTCGAGCCGCTGCCGACAAAAGCCATCGCGGAGTATAAACTGAACCATTAGGAGGAAAAATAATTATTAGGGTCGGTATTTTCTTGGTGTTGTGAATGCAGGGTCATTATGCTCTCCCTAATGAAACAAACCAGCAGAGAGCCTCCATCTCGGGCTGCAGCCGTTATCATCGCTCTTCAGAGAATATAAAAAGGAAAACACTTCAGCAGCAGGCTAATTAAAACCAGAGAGGTCTGGATGAGGAGGCCAAACAACCTACACAGGTGGCAGGCACGTCACTGTGCATGTGTGTGTCTGTGTGTGAGTGTGTGTGTGTGAGTGTGTGAGCTGCTGGAGCACATCATGTTTATGCATGTCTGTATGTGACTGTGTGAGTGTGGGTGTTTGAGGCAGCAGTTCATTCTTTTTTTTTTCTTTATCTGTGTGTGTCAGTGTGGTACATCTGTGAGTGTGAGTGAGACAGCAAAGGACGATGTTGTGTGTGTGTGTGTGTGTGTGTGTGCATGTGTGTGTCAGAGGTGTATGATTGTTAGAGGTGCTTTCCATTCATTTTAATGGCTTCAGCCTCCACCGCTGTCGCTTCATTCTGCTGCCTCCACTGCTGACAGGAAGGACCCGGCAGCTTTCATCTGACAGGACCTTGCTCAAATAGGCCATTGGTGCACCATAATTAGTTCAAATGTTGAAGCTGGTGAAATATTGATGATTGGGGACGAGGAGCGAGGAGGGAGGAAGACATTTCACACCAACTGTGTGTGTGTGTGTGTGTACGTTTTTTTTTAGCTGTCTCTTTTTTAAAGGACAGCTGGTGCTCTGCGGTTCCCACCACAAACATGAATCTCTGGTGTTCAGGCCACGAGGGGATGCATTTGCATCGGGCGGAGAAATAAACTGGGGTAGTAAAAGGACTAATTTCAGAGGAAACTGTAAGATAATGTCTTGTTTTTCACGGAGAACATCTGGCTACAGAGAACCTTGTGAGAAACACATAACTTAGCACAGGTTGGAAACAAAAAGTGAACCTCACCACGAGGACAGAGGCTAATATATGCTCCTGCCAATCATTGGATATAATTGCGATTCCATGGCATAATGGCAGCCGGGGCTCAGTCATTTCCCCCTCCGGCTGTATGTCAGGTACTTGGAGAGGTTTCCATCAGCTCCTGATTTTTCAAGAGAGAACTCTCAGACTGGAATGACAATGGACTTTCAGTGGTTTATAATTATGCCACTTTCCTGCACAAAATGTTGAGGGCATCATTTGCATTAAGACTCGTACGGTAAAAGTGCACCACGCTCTACCTCAGCAAAAAGGGAAAGGCCTTTCGATCGAGTCCTCTGCAGGAATCACACAAGTTCCACCACTTTCCCCGGAGCGTCTCTGAGCCTCCACCGTCCGACGATTACCTGAAGCTGTTAATTGGATGGATGGAGTCCAGAGTTTGTGACACTGTGAGGCGACACGTGAGAGTGTGACTGTGCCCGTGGATCACAAAGTGGGCAGAGAACTACCTTGGATTCACCACATGAATCACTATGTCCTCTCTTCAAGGTTATTCCACACTGTGTCTTGTTTGGGCTTTTTTCTTTTTTTTTGGAGACTCCTGTAAAAAAGAAAAAGGCAAATGATGCTGGATGAGATCTGTTCTGCTGGTGAGGCCAATTGTAATACTGCCATCTAGTGGCCATGAGGTGAAGAAGCAGCTGTGGATCACAGATACATAAGGAGAATTTTGAAGCTGCAGATTTATGAAAAATAGTTGATGTTGTTCTTGCCCCAAACAAAATCAATCAAATCAATGCATCTTTTCTTTGGATTAAGTTAGCAACCAGTCATGTGCAGAAACATCCACTGGTTTCCTGCTGAAGCATCATAATGGTGTGTGTGTGTGAGTGTCTGGGACATTCGCCTGATGCAGCTCTACATGTTTGTGTTATTAGAGTTGTAATTCGAGCTTGGATGGTGTTTTTCCTTTCAGATGGCTCTTAATTCTGGGATTTGTTGCTCACCAAAAGCTGCTCTCATATCTCTCCCTCTCTGCGGATTTTTTCCCCGAGCAGTAGGCTCCTCTTATTCTGCTTGAGAGGTTGCTGAAAATAAATCCTCACCCTCCCACCAGTGTGCGAGAATGTCCAGATGGTTGAATTTGCACTGACGTCCTCCTGCTGAATTTCCCCATTGTCTTCCACGCTAAAATTAGAAGGTAATACTTGGTGAAAACGCTGCGTCTGCTCTGAGGGTGCTAGTTAATTATCAGGAACTGGATTTATGTTCCGCCCACAATTGAGCACATCCACGGCGTGTTGTGTGCGAGAGTCAGAAGCTGAGCCTTGAAAGCCCCTTGAGGTTTGTAGAAGGCACCAAATGGCAGGTTTCAATGTCACACGCCGTCTCCTTTCTGCAGGAGGAACAAAGGAAACAATGCCCTCAAGGTAACCCGGCGACTCACAGGAGATGATTACATTTTTCACCCACAGTTCCCACAGTTGTTGAGACACAAAATCCTGCTTAGAGGCAAAAAAACGCACAAGCCTGAAAACACTAATCTGCATATCCCGCTCGTGCAGAAGCTCAGCATGCATTTCCAATCACGCCTTGTTGCTCCCATCTACATTACTAATTCAGGAGTAGAGCAACACTGCAGCACGCCGGTACAGCTCATCTTCTTAATGCTGATAATGTGTCGATAACATTCAATTAATCAATTTAATGTATGTCAGCAGATGCACAACAGGGAACAACCATTATGTGCTTCACCTCGGTGAGAAGCAGCCTCTTAAATCCAATGGGGATGCTGGGATTGTCAAGGTGCATTTAAGTGTTTTCTATTGTCTCCATAGAAGATGGACGACACGGCTCCACTTCCTCCCACTATCCAGAAGTGGAACCGAAATATCTTGCACTGCCATTTGTAGCTGGAGTCTGCACGGTAACAGACGGGGGGGGCTTTGCATGTCCCATCCTGACTCGGGAGGAGGGTTTATCACCCGGCCACCAGGGGAACAATATAAATGCTGCTTCAAAGGTTTGATCATTTCCAATGTTTCTTGATGAAAACCACAGTGTCCTGACCATAGGTACAGGATTGATTGAAAATTGAGAAAGTAGTCCCCCCCCTTCCCCCCCACAAAAAACTAATCTCAAGGTCTTCTCACTCGGTTATCTCTCAGGTCTGTGAGATAACAACTCTGCTGTCATCTGAACAAACACCAATTGCTAAGAAAGACCATGAGATGTGGTGGAGGAAAGCCTGAAACTTTCACATTTGTGAGTTCTGGAAGTAGTTTGTCAAAATTGTCGGGTTTAACGTTGTCATCGGCCAATCATTTCAGGTCTGTTCTTGACCTTTGACCCAGCAGTTTGACCAAAAGACAGAAATACTAAAATACAAGGTCCACTTATACAGTAGCTTTCAAAAGAGCTTTTAACTGCAAATAGCGACAATAAAGATCCTGGGCCATGTGATTGGTGTTTTCCACGACTTCCAACAATCAAATCAAGTAAACAATAAGGATGATGACCTTATTAGATGTAAAAACCTGTTCTAAACTTAAGGTCAGATGTCAAAAAAGTAAAAGAAACAAGAACAATGATTCAGGATTCACATCAGACACTGAAGAACAGGAAATCGCGCTTGTGTAAAAATCACTTTTACACCTTTATTCGGGCTCCCAATACACAAATCCAGGATATGTTGGTCGATACAGGCTGCTTGAGATCTCATGATACACTGAATGGAGGAGGGTTTGGACTGATGCAAGGAACCAACAGTTTCTTTTAATTCTGAACTACAGTCCTATTTACACTATTTAATTTGAAGAGATCTTAATTTTTTCTTTTTAGATAGCTCATAACATTTATCATACTGAATAGCGATTGACGAGGTACAATCACAAAAGGCCTTTTTTCTGCAATTTTAGCCGATATATATTTTAAATGCACTTTCACAGCATGTCGCTCTAATCCGAGTCTGCACATTGAGTTCAGGTGCGGCCTCGCAGGTCCCCGGACAGACCGCAAATGGAGACGGCCTCACATCTGTGTTCGTAACTACTGATGCACTGTTTGAAAAGTAAGCAGACCATGTTCTCTTAAGACAGAAAGTTCTGCCGTCTTCGTCAGCAAAAGGACGAGGTGATACATCTCCACGGGTACAGGTAACAAACCCAAACAGAGGAAGATTCGTTCTGATATCAAAAAAGTTCAAGACCTGAGATTTTTAGTGGAACACAATGTCTTAACATACAAAAAAGAAAAGAAAAGAAAGAAAATCAACTGTAAACTGTCACAGTGGCTGCGAACACTAGCTATGTCTTCCCTTTTGTGACTGAAAACATGCACATTAAAAATCAGACGCTTGCATTAAAACAACGTTTCAAACTCAGCCGCATTCTTTGAACATCTCGTGGTTTTTTGTTTCTGCAAGCTAGTAGGTACACAGCTCTATGCATATCATTTCATATTGGACAGCTTTAACACAAATCACCATTAATCAGTGTGGAGACACGACTGAGAGTGATACACAATTCAAGATAACTTAAGACAAATAAAAATTTAAAAATTCTATTAAACATGGTAATACTTTAAATCGAGACAACACTGAGGACTCTCTGAGGGTTACAAGTTCATTCCTTGGGCACTTAGTAAAGAGTCCAGCATGTCAAAAGTGTCTTTGTAGTCAGTGTGTTCTCCGTTGGTGCTCAGCATGCCGTTGGTTCCGTCGTGGCCGTGGTGCTCCAGCATCCTGTGGCCGCCGTCGGCTGCGTAGTGGGCCGAGCTCAGGCCGGCTTTGGAGCTCCTGCTACTTTTGGACGAGTGGTGGTGGTTGCCGGCGTCGGAGTGAGGCCTCTTCCGAGACGAGCTGGAGGAGCCGCCGTCGTTACAGTTGCTGCCGGGAGCGCGTACAGACAAGGAGGTGGCGTCTAACGGCCCCCTGCCGTTCCCGGTGACGGAATAAGAGTGTCCGTGTTTCAAGTGGCGGTGGCTGCTGTGTTCTTTGTGCTTGTCCTTCCCAGGCAGAGTCCCGCCCTGCTCGGCGCCCCCGTGGCGCTCCGATGACACTTTGATTCTCATCTTGAGCTCCTCGCTCGTTGCAGAGCCGTTCTCAGCTAAAGAAGGAGTCAGCCGAGGTTTCTTAGAGCTGGTCTTGTCGCTCCTGCCCTCACCTGACTGGCGGGCCTGCTGGGAGCGTTTCTTGTGGTGGTGAGAGGACGGAGGCGGCGGAGGTGCGTACATGTCTGCGCCCGGCTCATCCTTGCCTCCGTTCTGCGTGGTCGTTTCAGACGCGTGTTTCTCTCTGTACTTTTCCAAAGTCAAGACTTTCTGCGAGCGGGGACACGATGCGGCGTTCGCATCGAGCTGCTGGTTTTTACTACTAGACCCGCCTGCAGATTTGTGTTCGTGTTTCACCAGTGTGAAGTCTGAGTGGGGCGGCTGGGAGAACTGGTCGTAGTTGCAGCTCTTTGACAGGTCGCTGAGCGGCTGGTAGTTGGTGTAAGGGGCTGCAATGGCGTTCAGGGAGGGCATTTCCATAGAGTCCGATGAAGACGTGGAGGGGAAGAAGGAGTTGGCGACACCAGAGAGGCCGTCGAGGGACGAACCCTGGAAGGCCACGTCCACTGCTGAGCCCTCCGTCTTTGGCTTCTTAGCTGCTTGAATGGCCTACGAAACAGAGAAGCACAGATCCACATTAGATTAAGTAACAGGTCATATGTCCTCATCCTGGACCATTCACGCCGTACTGCCCTAATAAGTACCCTCCAGTTTCGTATCCTCTTCAGCCTGCTGGGCGTCTTCTCCAGGATCTGGAGAAACTCGTGTGTGAGCTCTGAAAGCAGTTGAAGACAGCCATGTCAGTGATCAGTGTTCTGCAACGTGGGCTCATTTTAACACAAGCTCCAGCTGAACTCAGGGGCCGCCTCCTTCACAGGCGTCAGACTGGTGCAGCCGGTTCGAAGGCTTCTGCAACTGTGGTCGTCAAATATGTGTTTTCATCACCACGCAGCAGAGGAGGATCCGTCTCAGACGCACCAACCAAAGATTCTTTACGCCTCTGTGACAAACTATTTTCGAAGAGTTGATGACAGAAATCGACAACACGTCTGACGCTTACACTTTTAAACTCAACCAAAAAGCGAATGTTGAAAACTAAGGGACGTTAAAACTTTCTCATCCAGTCCAGCTGCAGCTGTGCTACTCTGCGATGATGACTCGACAAATTGGTGACGCACATCGTTTGAAATCCTCCATAGTACCAGATTAATTTGATTTGGCTTTTGCAGCACACAAAGGAGGCAGACTGCAGGGGTCTCCCCCCCCCGAAGATGCTCTTACGATAATGCATTCACGATTAAATCACAGTGACCTTGACCTCCAAAACCAGTTTTCAAAGCGTTGTGTTCACAACAAAGGGACAGATCGATGCACAACTCAAAAACCTCCGTGGAGGCGTAAAAAGAACAGAATAGAGGAGGGAGGCTCTTACCGTCCAGCAGCTGTAATGTTACGGTGCGGTCCACATACTCCCACCAGTGTTTCCCATCTGTGGACACGGG
This sequence comes from Pleuronectes platessa, assembly GCF_947347685.1. NCBI lineage: Eukaryota > Metazoa > Chordata > Actinopteri > Pleuronectiformes > Pleuronectidae > Pleuronectes > Pleuronectes platessa. Next base: position 3,414,595 of record NC_070649.1, read on the forward strand.
GATCTCCCAGTTGGACCACTTGCAGGCCAGGTGGATGCAGACACACGCCACGACTGTGGGTCTGTACTGCAGGCAGAAGGTGGTGAGGTGCAAACTGCAGGAAGAGACAAGAAACACCAGAGGGAGAAAACAACGGTCAGCTGTTTGCAGAGCTTCTACACACACACACACACCGAACAGCCACAACATTAAATCCACTCACGAGTGAAATGAATAACATTGATTCTCTTTTTACAATGGCGCCAGACGGGGGGGGATTACATTAAGTAACAAGTGAACAGTCGGTTCTTGGAAGTTTGAAACAGGAGAAATGGAATAAGGGACTTATTATATTATATAATCTACAAAACAGCAGGGGGGGTCATGTGGGGTCAGAAACGACTATTGCCCGAGGAAGGACAGACAGAGAACCAGTAAAAGACTTAAGACCCAGTGTCACAACATCAGGCAGGTGGTTTTATTGTTGTGGCTGATGGTCTGTATTACAAATTAAGAGCCTTTAAACATACACGTGAACAGGAGATGAAAGCAAACTCCAATATCATTTCCACAGATTCAGTTGAGAACACAATGTTCCATAAGCAAGATGTTATTCATCATCAGCTCTGATGACACGTTGGCAGCTGGATTCATATTTCCTAATACTTTTAAAATATCTGACACTGATAAATCTGTTCTGTTGTTGCCTGCTGATGTCCAACAGCAGAACCTGAAGCACATTCCTTTTCACCATTTGTTTTTCTGTGGAACCCTATTTTGAGGGAATTCATTATTCTAAAGATCATATTTCATGTTTATGCATCAAGCTCAATAAACCTAACAGAAGATGGTTTTCTTTCTGAAATTCTAAAACATTCAGTTTGCAGTAGTTTGATATTTCACTGTTAAAGCTTTTGGGGTCAAAAATATACAAAAATTTAAAAGAACTTTAACTATACTTACCAAAAAACTCTATAAGTTTAAGAATCTTTAGATGCAATCTATATTCAGGCTACCATTTCAGTGTGTTTTAGACATATGCACTCCGTACCCAACAACCTCGAGAGTAAACAGCACCACTACACTCCACATAGTGCATTCAACCCCTATGTGCCAACACAGAGCCCTTGTACAATACACCGCACACAGCAGCCTGGCTGGTACTTCCCCACTCTGGGGGTTCCCAGGATCCAGGCGCAAACAGGGCGTTGGACACAGGAAGGGGGACCCTGCAAGACAGGAAGCTATAGTGTGCCATTACAGTGCAAGAATGGGAACAGGATAATAACCTGTTGGTAGCCATAAAATAGGAAGTCTGTGCCAAGTCCTTGCTTGCTGTGGAAGAAGAAGAAAAGTGGAAATTAGAGCAGAGTTTATTTGACCCATTACTGTTTAATAAAACCTTAATAAGGCAGTAAGCTAGTGTAGACCTATAGGAGAAAAGCTTGGTTCCAAAGTGGGATCTGCACTAACATGGTGGCATGATATTTAGCATTAAAAAACAATACCAAACAACATAGACTAACCGAGTAGTCACAGAAAAGACGGTTCTTAAAATGATTTCAAGTGAGAAAAGCAGAGAACAGAAGGTCATACCTCGCACTAGCTCGCAACACCTCACAACATCTGTGTGTGGATGATCCACTGTTATTTCAAACCCTGCGATGAGAAGGTTGAGTGAGAAGCAGCGTAAATTTGGGAGAAACAGCAGCAAACTGAGTCATACACAGTCTGAGACACTGAAGCTTCAGCCGGACTCACCCAGTGTTTGCAGCAGTATTGTTTCCAGAGCCGCAAGCTCTTGTCCCTGCTGCAGGAATGCCTGAAAAAGATAAATCAATGAGGAATTTGAAATCTGCTACGCAACAGCTGGAAACGAGCAAATCAAAATCAAATCAGTATTCCTACAGAATAAGGAGCCGCACTATGGGAGACTATCATCTCCAGGTGGTAGTCTTCGGCCTTAAAGGTAAACTGCAAGGACCAAATCAAGCCTTACTGGAATAATAAGCACCCTATACCTTATTGTGTGATTATCTGGTGTGTAACACGTTGAATTGTCGGTCGGTTTACTCAAGCCAAAAGGAGATATCTTCAAATGGTTCAACCAGCTCAAAATCCATCATCACACAAGTCACATCCTCCAATGGGAAAGTGGAATTTCTGCTGTAATAAACGATTATGTGTTTATCCAAATCCCTGCCCTGTCAAACCAACAACTGCTCCACTGACCATTTGAGATGTTGCTGTACTTGCAGATGAGGAAGTATTTTCGTTGAAGCTTCACTATGACATGCTGTTCAATATATGGATTCATCATTCATAATGTTATGTTCTATAAAGCAAGTCCGGTTCAACACATCATCACACATCAGTTTGAACTGGGAGCAGAAACGTCCACATCTTAATCTGCCGTCAAACATTCACTGATCTCTGAACAGTTTCCAGAGTGTCCCCAGCCGACCGCTGATTGAAATGTCAGGTAGCCCACGAGTGAAAAATACAAATATCTTGACACATATGTAGAAGACGCTGATTAAGATGTCACTTTGAAAAGACTAGAGATTTTGGTGATAGGAGCTGAAGCTGTTGTTGATGTGCTGTAAACAAAAACACGTCATTCCCACAGCAGTTTATAGATTATACCCTTCCTTCTGACCGCTCTACCCCGGCGTCACCCTTCGCCTGAATGTTTCAAGCTTTTTTTTTCTGCTGTTGGGAACACTCCTGACCAAGTCAACCTCCTACTGCATTCTTCATATGCGAGTCTGGAAACAGTCCAGACCAGATTCTCCATTTGTTTTCCAGGGTTGGTGCCTGAGAGCGGCTTCAGTCCGACTGTACTCACATTGCTCTTGGTGTCTGGGGCAGGCTCTTGGGGGTTAATGCAGGCATGGGCCATTTTAATGACCAGCTCCAGCTTCCTGGGCTGCTCTTCAACTTTCGTGGCCAGGAACAACGTGGTCTGCGAGATGATCTATTAAAAAACAAAACCCAAGAGTTTTCACAAATGCTTTCCCCAGCAGTGGCTGTGGTCTCGGCCCAAAAGTGCTGTGACACTTACATTGCGATGGAATTTGGTGAAGGAGTGGATCATATAAAACTTGTGCATATATACTATAGCAGTGTTGATGGTTAGTTGAGAGCTGGGTTTCACAGTTAAGGCAAAAAAAATCCATGGAATCATTTCAGTGAGGGACAGAATACATGGCACGTTAGCATCGAGCTAGCTTTGAGTGGAGGGCTAGCAAAACGTGTACCCTGTAAGTTAACACCGGGCGCAGGATCGAGACAGTGGCTGTACATGGGCTCACGCTGTACGACTCACTACTAAACAGTGTGAGGCTCGAATAACATGAAAAACTTGTATCGATTATCCACGATCACTGATTTTATAATGACACCCTACTAACAATGGAATCTGCAGCCTGCATAAACTACACAATAGCTACCAGAAGCCCAGCTAGCAGCCAGGCCTCAGCTGCTTCAGCAGGTTATACATGAGGTATTACCAGGGATGTTCACCCTGTTAACCAGATGATAACAACACGTTTAAATGTGTTTTAAACCGGATCAATTAAATAAAACGAGCCCTGCTGTTCCACCATTCTGTGAGCTAATGCTAACTTTGGCTAACCAATCTGAATTTAACACCCATTAGCTGCGACATGTCGAGCGGTGTAGTAATCAATGTGTATCGCAGTAATAGTGTTAACTTTCTGCTATAACGTGTATCGATTATCTCTTATCACTGACATTACACAGACACACTGCTAACAATAGAAGCTGCAGTCTGAAGGGGCTACACAATAGCTAGCAGTAGCTAAGCTAGCAGGCAGGCCTCAGCGACCTCAGCAGGTATAACAAGGCGTGTTGACATCTGTGGATGATCCATTTTGTCTGACAGGATGTGAACGTGATGAAGAAACGTGTTAAACGTGTGTTTCAGAGAAGAACCGTGACATACACCGAGCCGTGCCGTTCCGGTCCCCCTGTGAGCTAATGCTAACGCCGGGCTAGCCCCGCTAGCCTCCACGTTTCAGAGAGGATACACGTTGAGTTTCTGGCCGATGTCCTGGATCAAGTTGGCGGCTTGCTGGCGGTACGAGAGCTCTCTGTCCGCCTCGATCCCGCAGCGGCGAGACGGCGTGTTCTCCAGCTGCTCCCGGGTGAAGAGCCATTTCGTGGAGGGTCCCCGGTGCACCGCCATTACGCTCCCCCCAGCCAGGCCGGATGGTGCCAGGGACTGGAGGGCGCTCAACAGCGCCGCCAGCGGCCGGTGGTGCGAACAGCTATTTATTAATAAAAAACAATTTCAAAAAAATTGTAAATACACAAAATAGTTATTTTCAAAATAAACAAATAAAGTACTCAATTATTTCTTTATAGATAAATAGATGCAGAAATAACCAAGTGAATACATAATTGAATGAAAAATAATTGCAACTTGTGGGGAAAAGGCTATTTGTGTTTATCTACTTAAAATATATTGTTTATTTTCATCAGACAAAGTTTGAGTTTACATTATGATAGACATATTAAAAATGAATACAGGATCGGTGATATCAGATGTCCCTTTCTACTTTTCTGTTGAGAGTTGTAATATCCAGATTGGCCACTAAATGTCATCATTGTACTTTGGACCAGTCCTGTATTCTCTGTACTGTACTTGTGAGAAGTTACCTTTAAGTAAAGTGTGGAGATATTTTGCTGACTAATGTTGCTAAATTACAAATTCACAGTTTGAAAATGTGTATGATATGCATAATGTGATGAGTCATTCATATTTGATGCTGAATTAGGGCCCTTGATTAACTGGGTGGTCAGCTAACACTACAAGTCCACGTTTATCATCACTGTCTCAGGTTATTTTACATGTTTAACATTAATATTATCACTTTTTGAGAGTGATTTCTGAAGATTACTTATTTTTTGTTGGTGCGTTTACTCCAACACCATCAAGTGACGTGGTACTAATGAATTAACACAGAGTTTAAACTACATTCAATGTACATGTTCAACACTGAGACTCATTTAAAGGCGTCACCCTTTAGTACATTGATAATTATAGATATCAGTGTGCTTTTAAATCTTGATATCCTGTCTGCACCAGACACAGAACCTCACAAGTCCTCACACTCAGTCACATTTGAATGATGGATCCTATGGGTCATGGGGTTCATCCTCAGAGGAGTGTGACACTGTGAGGAGTGAAGAAAAATGATGATGCAGCAGATGAGTTAAAGTCCACAAGGATCAACCACTGACTCACTCTAACTATGTCTCTCCACAGGTGGGGGACAGACACGTCTTCGTGCACGTCCGCAGGCTCGATCAGCATGTTTGCGGACAGATGTTTTCCTCGTGTGCAACGCGCTCGGCTCCGCAGCTGGGCAGAGGTCTCGTGACCTCGACGGGGATCAGTAATTAGAGTCCAGGTGTGTATGTGTGTGTGTGCGTGTGTGTGTGTGTGTGTCACCACACTGTGAACTGTTGTTAATGTGGACATGTGTGTTTTTCTTCTTCTGCTTCTGCCTATGCGCAACATCCTCTGTCAGGTTTCACAACACCTACACACACTAGTTCCGGTTATTACTTTCAAAATAAGAAGACAGTTTCTTCCACAGAAATCTGAACCTCTAACTCTTTTAAGAAATATTCAGAAGCTTCACTTGGGTTAGAAATTAACAAGCTAATATGTGAAATGTAGAAAGAGTCAGTTCGGTTTTCAATGTATTTTTAAAAAAGCAAAATAACAGTTTTTGAAAGAAAAAACCACGATACATATTATTCGTGACATGTAACATTAAAATTACACAATAATAATCTAATTACACAAAATAAAGGCATTCGACGTGTTCTCATAGACTTAAAAAATACAGAGAGACCAAAGATCATATACAGGGAAAGTACACAAAAGACAATAACATATTTGTACTATTACACAAAGATATTCAAATAAGCTCATTTTTGTTGTTATATTCCGAAATCTGATTTGTACATCCTAAAGGAAAAGAAGATATGTATGGATACAAAACTACTTTTTTCCATTATCAGTGACAAAATCAATGGAAATGTAGTTTGCTGTGTGGGGGATTAGACGTTGTGTCTCACAGACCTTTATTCTGATGTGCACATCCGATCTCATTTCCCTCACAGTGCGTAATTTGGAGACAGTGGACCTGCACAGGAGTCTCCCTCCCTCCCTCCCTCCCTCCCGTCCTCCCTCTCTGTCTCTGGGTGTCTCCCCCTGCACTTCTCGCTCAGGTGCGACATTCTTGCGGTGCCTCTCTGCCGAGAAGATGACGGACCCCGCGCCGCCCGACTCCACCGGCGTCCCGCACCCGGCTGTGGTTGTGGAGCCCGCGGCGGAGAACGGCCAGTGCGAGCAGGCGGACTCCCAGGAGCAGGAGCAGCAGCAGGAGCAGCAGGAGCAGCAGGAGCAGCGGAGCGGCACAGAAAGTCCGGGAAAGGGTCTGAAGATGGACCAGGAGATGAAGATCACAGAGAGCATAGATGACAAAGGTAGGTGGAGCGGGTTCGAAGTTCCTCAGATGCCCAGAGCGCACACTGCGCCCCGGTGCCATGGAGAGCGGCTCCTGATCCATACCCAACTGGGCATCCATCCAGATGTGCAGACACATGTTCCTCCTATACTCCAAACTGGGAGAGAGGATGACTCTGTGTTGTTGTGGTCAACACATTAAAGCAGAAGTTTGCATACCTGCGTCCATGGCTGAACAAACCCAGTGCTGTGATTAGTGTTGAGTGAATTCATTAGTGTTTGGCCTTTGGGAAGGAATGAGTGAAAACCCACAGGCCAGCGTTGTGTTCCACATCCTGAATATGACACAGAAAGAAGTGTGTGTCTGTGTGTGTAGTTCTCTGCCTCGACAACACAACCAGCCCATGTCACATTACACAGACCTTTATTTTAATACACAACTCAAATCATTTTCTCATGTGGCAAAAACCCAATTCACTTGTGTAAATCTTTAACTTCATATAGATTAATACTTTACATTATTATGGTAAAAACACAATGTGATTACTGTCATTCAAACCAATTCAATGGATGCTCATGCACAAATAAGCAATAGTCGTTTATATTTAAGTGATAATCTAATGCAGGGAGTATGTACACCAGTGTTTGGCAAAGAAGTTTTGTTTATATATTTTTAACTCTGCATTGGTATCCACCCTCAAGAATCCACATTGGTTTGGCTGAGCATCAAATGATTGATGTTGTAACGTGTGTGATGTGTAAATAGACAACTGCTTGATAACACCTTCACCATATTGGCTTTATGAGGTGATGTGTCCTTGTTGTGGCTAAAATAATCGTTTTACGCAGGTTTAAGTATCGAGAAGAAATATTGTCATGTATTTCCAAGTAATCCGCTTCTCTTCAAAGGTACATCTATGTATTATTATGAGTTGTTCCTGTTGTTTATCAGTAGGTGACAGTTGTCCTGTGTGGTTGTGTGCAGGTCTTCTGGAGAGCAGTGTGCGTCTGAAGCCTCACGAGGCACAGAGCTACCGTAAGAAAGCCCTGTGGGTGTCCTGGGTCTCCATCGCGGTCACCATCGTCCTCGCCATCGCTGCTTTCAGTGAGTGCTGCTTACAATCCTAAGATGCACTCGGTTTGGTGCTTCAAGGATAGGTTTGTTAATTATTGTGCCACCCTGTTGATCAACATGCCATCCAGCAGCCGGACTCATCAGCCGTACTGAAGATGAAACCTGAAGGACGAGCGGTTGATAGAGAAGACACACAGAGTCTCACACTTCACGTCGACGCCATGTTTCATTCCCTCTAAACCTTAAGCCTCCCACTGTTCCCACTTCAAATGACCCGTTCAGTTCTTTCTTTCCTTTTCTCCCAACTATCGAGGATGACCCCGCCCCTGAATGCTTGTGACTCATTCTCAGGTTTTTGATTGAGTGGAACAGGACAGAACATCTCTCTGACCTTCCAGGTGTAATTCAGGTGGTGCTCCATGTTGTGGTCAGGGACATCGTGTTTTCAGGTCCACTCCATTGTTGTGAACACGATATCTTTAGAATGCCTTGAGGGAACTTCTTCAAATTCTGTACAAATATTCACTAAGACTCACGGATTAATTGATTATTTATTAGAATTGTGAGGTCAAAGGTTCAAGAGTAACAGTTCACAGTGGCCTCTTTCGAGGAATTTCTTCAAATCTTGCCCAGTTGTCACTTGGACTCAAAGCTGAACTGATTAGATTTCAGTGGTCAAAGGTCAAAGGTCAAGTTGACTTCACACCAGTCTGGGAAAGCATGGTGGAATGAAGCTGCTCTGGTCGGCGGAGGCTCTCAAACGCAGGGCGGCGATTCTACTTTAGTCTCTGATATTAAATTCAAATGTTGCAGACATCAGAAAGATTGGGGGAAATGTAGAGATGAATATGTGTCAGAAATAAAAACATAGATTGAACAAGTTGTGCTTTAAATGAGAGTGTGTTGTGATGACTGGACTTTGTGAGTCTGCTCTCAGGAATCAGTCACCATCTCGTACTGCAACATTCAACCGAAGCCTCTTCCTCCGCCTCTGCAGTAAATGCAAATGAGGACTTGACATATGCACAAGTAAGGAGGACAAGTTGTGCTGCAGTGTGGTTGATCACCTCACCGCTGGCTCACCGATGTGCAGGGACATCCTGCCGGCTCTTTCTCACAAATGAAGATCTGCCCTACTTGCAAATCAACTGCAGAAACGAGCAGAGGCAGAGATGAGGCAGCTGGGATGTGACCTGCCGCCCCACTGGGTCACTACTTTCTGTTTGTAAGCTCTCGAGGAATAAGAGACCGATTTATTTGACTCATTGCTTTTACCTGAGTCAGAATTAGTGAAGTGACCCAGCAGGCGAACTGAGTGGAAGAACTGTGATACTTTTGTTTTGGAAATGTCAGCGTCTTCCTGTGCACAGTTGTTTCAAACACTAAACCCACTTCCTGTCTGATAAGGAAACGCTGGTAGAGCTGCAGAACACAACAGGCCTGTCCGACAACTTCTTTCTGCCCCTTGTATGTTGTGTGTTTCACATAATCCACAGTGAAAGAGGTGGATTCAGTGGAAATAAGAGAATCCTACACTGTTCTGCTGCAGATGCTACAAAGTTAAATGGTCTTGGGAGGTTTTTCGGCGATGACCTCCCTCAACGGAGTTACTGAATTATGTTTTATTAGTTTAGAAAAGAAAGTTTTCTCAATGAAAGCCTCAGAAAGGTGGACAGAGCTCTGCAGGGCGTTGGTGAAGTCCCCTCCACCTGCTGCTGCTCCCTGTCGTCTCTACGTGAGGACAGAATGACGGCCGCTGGGAGACATGTCCTGTCAAATATTAGCATTACTCAAACATGGAAAAGACCGGCTTCTACTCGAGCGTGGGTGTGCGTGTGGGAATTTTATTACGGGCTTCCAGGTGCAGCTATCGTGTAGACGTCCTAGTTCACAGGTTCATGGGAAACTGGACACACGTGAGCTGTTACTGCGAGTGAGATCAGATTCGCTGGGGCCAGATTATCCACAGAGAAATAGTAACATTGTAAATTAGAAGATTAACCACTTTAACAACAGTTAAAAATAAGACTAAAATATTTACAGCATCCTGAAGGGAACTGAAAGAAGAGCAGTCACTTCCTGTGTGAACCAGAGACTGTTTTTAAAGATGGAGAGCAGTCATCCATCCTCATACCGATCAGAATCAGAGTTAGAGTTAGAGTCGGGTCCAGCTTGTGTTTTCTCCTCTGTGGAGTCGAACTGAGTGGAATGATTGTATGACTGTCAACATAATCCCGCCCCCTGTAATAACAAGCACCGTGAGAGAAACACCATCAGTCCAGCAACTGGAAAAACAACCTTGACAGCAAAGTGCTTCACTGATATGCAAACTGCAGCTCGAGAAACAGCCAATAAAGCTGCAGAGAACGAACGGTGTTTCATCTTCTTCCTCTCTTGTCTGTGTGACAGGGAGGGAGGAGGGGGGGGGGGGGGCAGTGAGATGAGAGATCTCCACTGTGTGTGTGTGTGTGTGTGTGTGTGTGATGCTGAAACTCCGTCCCAGCTGACACCCACCCAGCTTGCTTGGGAGCCAATTAGCCGTCGCTGTGCCCGCCGAGCTGCCGCAGATTCATTTATACACGAGTTCTTCTTCTCTCTGCTCCTAACGAAGGAGGTAGGACCGGATCGAGGGAAGGAGGGAAGGAGGAGGGAGGGAGGAGGGAGGGAGGGGAGTAGGAGGAGCAGCAGATGTGCTTTTCTAGTTGACATTAGAGGCAGATCTGTCGGGGGGGTTGCAGCCCAAATGAGATCTTTAAAAAGCATTTTCATTTCTCACGTTTCAGTGAGTTTAAGACGCTGGAAGACAAACACACTGTCACGTCCACTGTGGCAGATGCAGGACACCGGCGTCCACACAGCCACTCCCTGGTATTGACTCTCATCAAAACAGCTGTCAGCCGGTGTTTGCTGTAGCATTTGTCTGCTCGCACACCGAGAGCTCGGGCACCCAGGGTTTGACAAGAAGAACATCTCCACTCGGGATGTTTAAAGAGCAAAGCCGACCAGTTTAGATTCCATGTGCCCCCACACAGTGTACATATGTGATGTATAGATATAAAGGCTCTGTGGCTAAAACACACAAGTCAAATGCAACATGGGAACTGAGACTAAGATTCAAACCAAGAACCACTTTATGTTTTAACGGCCGATTATCAGTTATTCAGCAGAATAAAGGATGAATGTTATTTCATCACTTTCTTTAACATTGCTAAACAGGGCACTTTTAGACATTTTCACAGATTTCACAGAGAATAATTCATGAGTCTTCCGAGGGCTGGTCTGTGCGATGCGGTGCAGCCTGATTGGATTTAAGCAGGCGTCGCTCTGGGCTCGACTGAGTGCTGTGCTCGTTGTAGCGTTTGCATTTCGGGGTGTTTGAACATTTTCTTTCCTGTTTTACTTTGTAGTTCTTTCTCTATATGTCTCCGGCTTGTTGTACTTCCTGCCTTTGTCCCTGCTTCCCCTCCTCGCCCTGATTGGTTTCACCTGAGTCCAATCAGGTTGATTAGTCTCTTCCAGTTTCTCTGGCTCAGTTTGGTTCAGTTTAGTTTAAGTGTTCTGCCTCCATGGATGACCAGTAAGACAACTTTTGAGATTTAAAGTCTTAAAACTGTTACACCAGTTAACATTTAATATGTAAACCCAAAGTTATGTGCATAAGGTTCTAGTTTTGCTGTGTTTAAAACCTGTGAACCTTTTAATTTGTGACTTGTGTGTGAAAATTACTGAACCAGAAATGTTTGAAGGGTTTCTAGAAGGAAGACAAGGCCTGTGGTTGGATCCCATTAGAGCTCGAGCTACCAGTCTGACCCAGTTCTCGTTTCAGCAGCTGTCTCAGTAACACGGGACATTCTTGTATAGAAGAGCCCCAGAGCTTTCAAACAACATAGAATTTGTCATGGTGGTGTGAAAATGAAGTGTGGCACAGACCTAAATGTACGAGTAGCACCACAGTGTGACGAGTGCTGACAAAATGAAACCAGCAGACACAGATTCAGGTTTTTTCCCTGAACCTGAACTCAAGTTGTCTGTGTCTATGAAGCTCAGAGGAGGAGGAGGAAGAGGAGGAGGAGGAGGAGGTTAGAGGACGATGCCAACTGTTGCTTTTAACGTGTTTTTATCAATAATATGAAAGATAAATAATTCTGTTCATGGATAATTGATCCTCGTAACGATATTGGCCATTGTGGTTCTGCACAGATTGTGTTTGTGTTCGATTTACTGACAAAGTTGTTTCTCAGATCAGTTTACCGTCACTGTTTCCATGCTGCATCTCTGCAGATCTCTGCCGTCGCACTGATTTGTATTCAAGGCTCATACGCGTTTGCATAAGTGTGTCTGTGTGTGTGTGTGTGTGTGTCTCTGATCTGGTTTTGGTCGGGCGATGGATGGCAGGGGAGGGGATGATCCTACCTGCAGCCCAGAGAGAGACACTGAATGAGGATGAAAAATAAAAGGGAGGATGGAAGAGGAAGCTTGAGACTTGAGGAGGCAGGTGTAGGAAAGAGGAAGAAAGGAGTTGAGCGCTCTTGCAGAAGAAGGAGAACGAGGAGCTACAGGGGAGGCGGAGGGAAAGAGTGCAGTGTTTCTGTGTGCAGAGCTGAGGCGAGTTACTGGCCCCCAGTGAGTCTGGCTAAAAATAAACCAGAGAGCCGAGGATTCCTCCCCTCCATCTATCAGCATCTTCCTCTTTGTCTCATCTCCCCTCTCCGCTCGCTGCAGGTGTGAGTGGATGATTCCTCACAGAGCGGCGGCTCCATGTTTGTTGTCAACACGTCTCCAGCTCCATTTAATTGCAGCAGAAACTAATTAAAAACAGGAAAACAGTTGCTCACTGGGATCGATGCAGTTCAACAGGAGAGGACGGGGCCAGGGTGTATCTGGCAGCAATCATCGTGTTTACCACAAATCTAGTTTAGTGAAGTGATCCACAGCAGCTTGATTCTAATGCTGGTTGTTTACATCCATCAAACTTGGCACTGCTCTCGTTCTTGTTCAGTTTCCTGCACGTCTTCCATAATTCTCACTTTCCTTTCACTTGCTTCACCGACGTCAAGTGTGAATAAGTTACAGCTTGAAAATACAGATGTTTATTGAGCTATTTGACCAACAGTAGGTTTTAAAGTGTAGCTTCAATATCTCAACGCCTCTCTGTTGCTTTGCTACAGCGTCTCTTTCATAAAGACGTCCTGTTGTGAGAGACTTTTAACATTTGTGTTGAAATGATATCTTTTCATTTTCAAGACAGGAAATGTTTTGATCTGGTCACATGTGCACATGTGATTCTGATTCTGATTGGAGAAGCTGGTAGAGCTGGAAACGTGTGGATAGAATGTGTAACGTACAGAAGAAAGTCACCGCAATGTATTTTTATGTTTAATATATATAAAACAATAAAAGCATCAATCCTCACGACCGTAAGAATGAAGTGATTATTTGTGTCTGTGTGATTTTTCTCTTCTTTACTGTTTACTTGTGTCCATTTGCACTTTACTTGTACAATTTATTATGCAGATTATTCTGAAAATATACTGATTTATTTATATATATATATATATATATATATATGTATGTATGTGTGTATATACTGTTTTATTCGTATATTGTTGACCATACAGTTTATATTTATATATATATATATATATTCTCTTTATACATGGGTTTATAATGTACATATTGTCTGTGGTTTACTTTATTCTACTGTATTTTAACTTGCTCTCTTTGTTTTGACACTTTGCTGCTATAACTTAACTAATGTTTATGTTTATGAATGAACTGTCGATGATGAAACTAATGTTACAAACAAATCTGTGTAAGTTGTGGAAGTTGAGTCGTGATTCATTCTCTCTCTCTTTTGCAGCTGTTTCCATCATGCGTCACAGTGCTGCAGCTTTCGGATTCGCTGTAAGTCAATTGAAAAAGATGTGTTGATTCTATTTGCTGGAGTGATGAGAATATTACATGTTTCTGTTTTCACTGTCATCTATGTCTAAGAAACATAAAGTTTATCCAACAAATCAAACTTAACCCTTTAACTAGAGCTGGGACAGTGAAGTAGGGAATCTAAAAAACTGGCTCAGTTGTAAATGATGTACTTATTAAATGTCTCCCTCGTCTTCCCTCTGTAGTTTGACGCAGCGCTGGACGTGTTGTCCTCCGTCATCGTGTTGTGGCGATACAGCAATGCAGCAGCTGTTCATTCTGCACACAGAGAATACATGTGAGTACAACCAGCGCTCAGCCAGAGCTCCACAGAAATCAGCTCATCACCAGGAAGGGATCGAGACTCTAAAAACAGAATCAAGCAGATGTTTAAACGGCTTTAAAAATTGAATTGAACACCTTTTCATTTGTTTTTTTTGCTAAGTTATCTGTGAAGCATTGTGTAACCTTTTTTAAACAAGTGCTTACTTATTATTTGCAGACACCTGCATTTATCTGAGCCCTTGTTTTGACCCGCCAGAGCCAGTTGAATATACTGAGAGACCAGTGAGACTGACTGGGACCCAGTTGTCCTTCCCGTTATTTCCACTCAGTTGTATTAATTTCAAACCAAAGCATCTTTTACTGAATTAAAGAGAAGAGAAACGATCTCTGCCCAGACTGTGTCTGTGTGTGGTAGCTTCAGTCTCTCCGCCCCTGACTCACTCTCAAGACGTGTCGAGGTCTCAGAGGACAGACGGCTAATTGCTGCGGAGACGACGTATGAGATCACGTCCTCTGGAGACGAGACACAGACGGAACAAGACATTAATTCAAACTTCTGACAGGCTGCCCACGTATCAAATACTGTCGGCAAGGAATTAAAAACCGAAGCTTGGTTTTTGATCCATATTTATACATTTGAGTGTGAAATGTTTCCACTGATCCACAGATTTCTCTGTTACTTCAGCTGCTAGTTGGAGAATTTGGATAATTTCTACATGAGAAGTTCAGAAGGAGAAGTCAACATCAACTTTAGGTTGATTTAGCTTCTTTTTATATAGTTGCAAACTTCTGTGATATTGAGAGAATTGTGATCAGGCAACTTTGCAGCAGCTTCTGTATATTCATGAACTGAAGTACTGAAACGGACAGGAGAGAGAGAATCACCTGCATGCAACTACAACGCCCACACATGTGGCTGCACAAGTGAGCAAGCACTTACTGTGTGTGTGTGTGCGTGTGTGTGTGCTCACAGACACACACACACAATACCAGCCGTGTTGTGCTTCTGTTTTCCTTCCAGCACTTTCTCTCTGTGTGTTAACAAACAGGAGCTCCCGTCAGAGCGACTGAACAAACCAGCGACTCACATTCAGAGCATTGATTTTCCTCTTAATTCTTTTTGTCCGTCTGTGGCTGATCGGGGGTCAGTGGTAGAGACCGGTTGCCACGGGAACAGGCTCACTAGACAAATTAGTTTCCTAAATGAAAGCGTGGAGCTTTAAAAAAACAATAATAACCTTCATTCACATGAGTGATGCTGCTGAGCAGATTTTAATATTAAAATGTGAAGTCGAGTTGAAACAGAACCTGAAGTTTTACAGGAGATGTTAATGCTGCTTCTCTGCACTTTTGTTTTTCTTGTGGAGAAACGGCTTCACGGAGACGTTGTTATCTTTACATCCATGCTGTACAAGACACAACAGGGGGTGTGTGTCTGTGTGTGTGCGTCTGTCTGTGTGTGTGTGTGTGTGTGTGTGTGCGCTGCTGTGGACTTCCTAGAGTGATGTTGGGTGTTGCCTTGGTCCCCTCATCCGGTCGATCCCAGGATAATGAGCTCGGCTGGAGAAGAAACCTTTAAACTTTAAAATAGTTTCTTCTTCTCTCTTCTGCTCTCCCTCTGGAATCTGTTAATTAGTTAAAGATCTGCTGCTTCCAATCAATCTGTGCCGACCATTTTCACTTCCTCTGTGTCGTGTGCAGTTCTGTGAATCTCATGATCACTTCAGGACGACTGAGGAATTTATTTCTGTTGGTCCACAGGGCGAAGATGTGTGAGATTTATTATTCCTAGTTTATAGCTTGAGGGGTAATAAGAGGCTCCTGGTTGTCCCTGGTAATTCAACCCACTCTCTCTGATGAATTGAACCGTGCCGGTGGAATTCAGACTCATTACGTCTTGAGCTGTTTTTCCACCACTCTGAATTCTTCCCTGCAGGTAGCAGCTTTCAGTGTCGGGGTAAATAGTTGCATCCATGTTTTCACCATTTCATGCTGATGCTTTTTCTGTCTCTCTGCTTCTCCTCCTCAGAGCCTGTGTCATCCTGGGTGTGATCTTCATCCTGTCCTCCCTGTGCATTCTGGGTAAGGCCATCAATGACCTGGCCACCAAGCTGTTGCCTGAAGTGGTAAGAATTTAACAAAAAACATTTGTACATGTCTTCTTTGCCTCTTGCGTGCATGAAACATGACACACGTGTTTTATATCATTTCAGACAGTTGAACCTTTGTTTGTACTGAGGCTTTAATTTGACCTAGAACATCGAGTCAAGAGATAATTTGTCTGTAAAGCTGGAAATTTGAAATGTGCGTTTGAGAAGTTCTTCCTGTTTACTCGTGGACGAGTTGTTTAGATTTTTTAAATGAGTTTCAGGTTCACCGGAGTAGTGCGATGGTTTTTGTATATTAATAGAAAGATTGAAGATGATTTTAGTGAGTGGATGTGTCCTGGGAGCCAAGAGGGTTAATAAACACAAGCTTCCATCGCAGTGGGGGGCTCTGACAGCTGCATCACTGTCAGCTGAACACTCACTAAACAGATTTGTGCTTTTCACTGAACTCTGGTGAGTAATCAGATTTTTTTTTCTGGGGAATTTGTGGCTATTTTTAAAATCCTGGCCAGACACTAATGACCACTTTGTCCTTATCGGCTTCTCTGTAAAACCACCAGTGTGCCACGGACCAGGATTTCACTTAGAAGCCCTGAAACGGCCCGGCTGACTTTGTCTGTGCTGATGTTTATTAATACCTCGTGCAAATCTGTGAGTAGACGGCTCCTGACGTGATGTACATGAAGCTGCAGGTCTAATGTGGCATCTCCTGGTCCTGTGGATCTGATCAGACGACATGTTGGATCTCAGCTGCAGCCTCAGATCAGTTGTTAGGGAACAGATGGAAGGTTTCGACCTTGTCTCCTAAAATCAAGTCTGGAGGATTTGGTTATAATTAGATTTTAGAGTGAGGCTGTAGTGAAGCCTCTCGTCACACTTGTAGTCCTGAATCCTGCACGTGTGTATTTACTGTTAGTTTAATCTGGAGGCTGTGTATGTGTATGTGGGGGGGGTTCATACAGGTTTAGCATGTCTTGGTTTGTGTTGTTGTGACCTGCTGTTGTTGAAAAAACTATATTTATGGTTTTGAAAATGGTTTAATAGATTCATCCAACATACACACGTACTTTATTCCTCTTTGCTAAGTTCAAATAAAGTGAAATGTTGTTAGGAAGTGGGAGAATGATTTATTCAGTTCTGAGAGAGTCAGGATGAGCTGAATGAGTCGTGTGTATCTCTGCTGCAGAATAAGATTTAACCATTCTAAGAGAAAGTGGTCCGAGTGATTCTCAGGATTCATTCAAACCTGAACTTGGAGCTGAGCACTTGTGATGGGAGTGATGGGATCACCCCGGACAGATGTTGAGACCAGTTCTTAATGGGGTCTGTCACAGTAAGAATCTGAATTGAGAAAATCAGGTTTCAAGGTCTTTGTTGTCAGATTGAATATCTTGTTTGTGCTGGAAATGATTCTTCTTATAGAAACAGGCCCAAGTGGAGTACGAGTGAAACGGTTCCACAGCAGCTTCTGTTGGTTTCTAACACAAACCTGATTTTCAGTCTGAACAGATTCAGTTTGGTGTGAGCATGTAAAAGTGTTTTTCTGCTGCTGGATGAAGAAGGTCTCAGATCTCCAGTGTGACGACTCGGGAGGTTTCTCACTTCCTGAAATAGCTTCATCACCCGGCTGCTGAGCAATAGTCCTCTATGTAGAAAGGCTCTGAGCGAATAGTGATGATGATGATGGCGACTAAACATTTTAACATTTTACTTTGTGTGGATAAGAGATGTAGAGAAACTTATGTGGAATTGATGATTGTGTATTTGTACAGTTTTAGTTTTACTTTTAAATTGGATGATCCCATCATCCCGGCTCGGTGTGAGGTGGGATCTGTGGGGCTTGGCATGAAAAGCTGAACTCATGATCACAGCTGGATGCATTTTAATCTGACTTCCTGGATCAGCTGCAGAACCCGAAAGATAATCTCTCCGGGCTCAAACCTGGTTTAGTTTTCAGATGAGTTATTGATTTATCGCCTCGACTTGTTTCCCGTCTCCTCGTCTGTGAGTCGAGCCCGACAGGCGGCCATCGACCAGGGAGCCACAGATTGGGTTTTCTGCTCCGACTTTATCAGACTGGTTTCTGGTGCATCATGGATGGAGATATAAATAGCCCCCCCCAGTACGCCACAGTTAGAAACGAGGTTTATTTTCACCACCTCCCTCTCGTCCTCCTTGCTATGAAATGTTAATAAGGTAAACGACTGGATAAATATGCAGTGGTGATGCAGACAGAGGAGGGAGGGAGGGAGGGAGGGAGGGAGGAGAGAGAGTAACCTGTGAAGAAGGAGGAGGAGGAGGGTGCAGACAGAAACACAAGGAGGAGGGAGTAGGGAGGAGGGGAGAGAGAGAGAGTAACCTGTGGAGGAGGAGGAGGAGGAGGAGGAGGAGGGTGCAGACAGAAACACGAGGAAGAGGATTTTTTTTTTTTTACACCTGAATGTTCTGACACCGTTAATCCTCCGAAGCCCAATCAGTCATTTAGCTTCACAAACATAGATTCACTTTTCATACGAGCAATTCACCATCGGATTCAGAGTTTTTTCATATTTTAATCAGAGAGCTGAGAAAATGCAATGACACCACTGTAATACCTTAAGATTAAATCAACTTATATATTTACAGTTTTCTATTGTTTAAACCCATTAAAAAAAACAGTAAGTTACTTGGAAAAAATATAAAATAAGAGTTGGAATCCCTAAATTAAGATTCAAAATAATAAAAAAACTGTAAATAATTATTTGTACAGGATTATTAAAGTTTTGAATGTTAAATCTCATTGAATTCTTTGTAAAAAATACAAAACTACACATCCTATTTTGTTTGTTATCTCTCTCTAGTTTCTACCTCTCTCCCTATACACGCAGTTTGGTGAAATAGATTTGATCAGATAATCCCAGTTTAATTTCCCCTCACATTTAGAATGAATCTCCATTCGTCCTCCTCTCTGTCCCTCTCTCTGTCCCTCTCTGTCCTGGTCTGTCCCTCTCTCTGTCCCTCTCTCTGTCCCTCTCTCTGTCCTGGTCTGTCCCTCTCTCTGTCCCTCTCTCTGTCTGCTTCCTCCAGGTGACTGTGGGCGTCGTGTGTCTCAGCTGATGGCTCCGCCTCCAAAGAGCAGAACACTTTGTCCCGTTTTCATATTCTGCTCAGGGATCTGTTGTCAAATGTAAATGTCAAGTGCTGTGTTCATATTCTGGGCAGGGTTTGTTTGTCATGACCTCTATCCGCTGTTCTCCGTGTGTGTGTGTGTGTGTGTGTGTGTGTGTGTGTGTGTGTGTGTGTGTGTGTGTGTGTGTGTGTGTGTGTGTGTGTGTGTGTGTGTGTGTGTGTGTGTGTGTGTGTGTGTGTGTGTGTGTGTGTGTGTGTGTGTGTGTCCCTCTCCCATGGGCCTGGATGTCTGCCCACCCACTTTGAATGTTGATCAGAGGGTCACTGAGGGGCTTCCTTACGACACCAGCCTGAGAGCCATCTGCCTCTTTCTGGAAACACAACTTTTCTAACCAACTTTATCTTTGTATCGTTTCAATGTGATCATTGAGATTTGAGGGATGAATCATCCAGGTAACATGCAGCCATTATAGATCTGCTGTAAATCCAGAATCTAAAGTGAAGCTGCTGCAGGGACCTGACTGTGATGATGCTTAGAAAGACCAACAAAGCTAAATCAACACATACACTTGTATCATACTGAGGGCACTTTCTCATTGTGTTATGCCTCACAACTAAATGCACAAATCGAAACCTATTTCTAACCCTAAAGAAATCCTCGTACAGTGCTCACAAAGAAGTATAAGTACACACACTAATTTAATCCAACATGACTGAAATTCATCAGATCCAGAATCTGTCTCTTGGCCGTGATGAATGAATATTAGTAGAAGGAGCTCGTTTCATGTTGTGAGTCACAGGTCTGAGGTTTTCTCCTCATCTCTGATGTCTCTGTGTTCAAATGAGCTTTCCATGGCTCTGAGGCCATAGTGCAATATTAATGCTGCCGCAGAGGCACTGAGTGCTCTGCAGCTCCACCCCCCCTCCCCC
The DNA here is from genome assembly GCF_947347685.1 of Pleuronectes platessa. Lineage (NCBI taxonomy): Eukaryota > Metazoa > Chordata > Actinopteri > Pleuronectiformes > Pleuronectidae > Pleuronectes > Pleuronectes platessa. The sequence goes on from NC_070649.1 coordinate 3,434,507, forward strand.
CCCGCCCCTCATCCATCCTCCTCCGCGGTGATGATGGGTGTAACGGCATATTCTAATATTTTAAAACCACAAAAACCCGTCTGGAAGGTTGGATCGTTTTCAAACCCAGATTAATGAGGAGATGATCAAGATAAACCTGAGGAGGGGGAATAGATAGATGGGGGGGGGGGGGGGCTGTGGCTGTCGTGGGTCTTGTGGAAAGTGATGGAGGATCTGTAGTTATTAATAAACTCCTCTTCTCATCTGGATATTGACAGTTATTAACTGATCCGTTGAGTGAAGTCATAACCGTTTGCTTGATGCCAGTAAGGGGATAGAGACTCAGACTGGTGTGGATGAACCAGTGGTGTAGAGGACCGAGAATCGAACCCTGAGGGACACCACCAGAGTGACCAAGCTCTCGCTGTGCGTCTGTCTCCCTCAGGACGGCTTCCTGTTCAGCGTGTCCATCGTGAGCGGCGTGGTGTGCATCATCCTGGCCGTGGTCAAGTTCATGATCGGGAGGGTGCTGACCAGCCGAGCCCTCATCACCGACGGTGGGTGAACACACACAGACACACACACACACACACACACTTTCAGCTCATTGGAGGCATCTCAGGAATCTTTCACCCTCAAGTGAACTGAGAATCACGTGTCCACTGAATTCCAACACTTTAAAAACAAAGAGTCGGAATCATGTGTTTCTGTCTGTGCAGGTTTCAACTCACTGGTGGGAGGAGTCATGGGCTTCTCCATCCTCATCAGCGCCGAGGTGTTCAAGCACGAGCCCCAGGTGTGGTACCTGGACGGGACCATAGGGGTCCTCATGGGCCTCATCATCCTGTCCTACGGAGTCAAGTAAGATCGCAGCTGATCTCATGATGAACTGATCTGCTTTTCTCAGGCTTCACAGAAAGTTTAGATAAATCCCAGGAGGGAAATAACAGTTATCCAATTGCTAACAGTAAAATCCCAAAACAAAAAGTTCCCTCAGGAGACGGTTTGAAACTTCAGTTTGAAATCATCGATGCTGATGGAGTGAGATTTTAGTTTTGCCTCAAGCAACGAATAAAACCAGAAAAATGTATTTGTCTGCAGGGACCCAGAAAGGCACACAGCTTTTTTTTATTCTTTATTTAGAGACTCACGTTCTCCTCTTCCTCATCTTCTTCCTCTTCCTCCTCCTCTTCCTCTGCAGGCTGCTGCTGGACATGGTTCCACGGATCCGACAAACCAGGAACTATGAGCGTTTTGAGTGATGGAGCAGAGATAAAGAAGAAGAAGAGCAGGGGATTGGGGTTGGGGGGGGGGGGGGGTGGGGTTGTCAATTCCCTCCCCCCCCCCCACACGTCTCTCCACAGACTCTCAGGCCTGGAGGTGCCAGTGACCTGAGGTTCAGGCCGATCAAACTCCTGTGGCACCTTTTTAAGTGTTTGACAATTTGCTGTAAATATAAATTCTTTGTCTTTGAACCGTGAGCAGGTCTGTTGTGTGTGCCCCCCCCCCCCCCCCCCCGATTCACAAAGGCCACAGTAAGATGATATACGATACCTCAGTTCCACCTCATCCAAACGCAGCGCTTTACTTTCCCCATGGTTCCTAGAGGCCTTTGTGTGTGTGTCTGTCTGTGTGTGTGTGTGTGTGTGGCAGTGAAGTGTTAATGGTGTTTTGAGGAAGTGTCAACACACGAGGCCTCACAGGGAACAAACACACAAACTGTCAGTGATGTGATTCGCTGTCTACAGTATTTATCTGGAGTGACGTCTTAGTGACCTCATCATTAGCCTGATGACGTCATCAGTCGTGACACACGAGGGAAACAGACTCTGTTTACTTCATGTTAGTGAATGTACGTATTTGTACTTTGGCATCTTGTGCCACCTACTGGCGAGTAGAGGCAACTGCATCTCTTGTATAACTTCATATGAGAGATGAAATGGATTATTTTTCATTTTTCTTTGAGTGAAGAGTTTATCAGAGAAACGAACTTTGTGTCGTGAGTCAAGTTGAAGTTGTTGTTTCAGATTCTGAGGTCAGAGAGGAGCCGGATGATCTGATGGTTTGATTTCTGTCTCCTTCAGATCAGATCCAGAGTCTGTTCTCATTGTCACAGCAGCTGAGCCAGTTTGTGACCAACGGGTTTGTTCTCTCTGTGGTTTGTGGATTTTAATTTTAGATGTTAAAACTAAATGATCCATGAAAGGAAGAGAAAGTTCCTTGTTTGGATTCAAGTGTAGTTTGGAGTTTGACCTCAGTGAGAATCTGTTTGTTGTTTTTCTTTTGTCTTCGTGATGTTTGACGAACGTCCAGAAGTTCGTATCTTGTGATGAACTCTGAATCTTCTTCTTCTTCTGCATCGTTTCATTTTCCTTCTTTCTGTGAAATATTCCAATCTACTGTGACCGATTCCACTTTCCAGCAAAGTTCGGCTTCAGTTTGTCGTTGGGCCGGTTGTTGATGAGCTGATCGGACAGGAAGTGATCCGACTGTTGAGAGTTTGAAACCCGACGACTGTTGAATCCACTCACACGTTTAACAAAAGTTTCTGAGCCGCGACATCGTCAAACTTTGACTTTGTCCCTTTTCCTGTGTCCGTGCTGTTTGATCACAGGCTGCGGAGACAAGTGGACATTTATCTTGTTGATATCGTGTCCATAACGTGACCGTATCTGTTTGTTTGGGTTCAACATGGTGACATGTGAAGTAGTAACTTGGTATTTAAGCTGATTTGTGTTCTTGATTTAAGACGAGAAGCTTTTTAAAAGACGTAATCGTTTAGTTCAGCTCAGATCTGACTTCAGTTTCCTCCTCTTTTAAAAGAGAAACATTAAAAATGTGAAGAATTCCAAAGTTTAAAAACACAGGCGCAGGGCTCCACATGTGGCTGCAGGGGGCGCTGTTGCAGAGTGTTGCTTTAAAACATGAAACAACCAAATATAAAGTTTATTTATAGAGAGAATGAAACGTCTCGAATATACAGAAGCACATTTCTGCCATGAATATAAACAAGAAGGGAAGTTAGTCATGATTAAAAAATAAAGATTCTCATATAATGTCTCATTGTATTAAATTAGGAAGTAAACTGTTTTAACTTGAGCTGCAGAGTTTTAACTTGTTTTTATCATGACTGACTTATCATCTTGTCCATCAGGCAGAAAACAGCTTCAATACAAAGACTTATGAAAACCAGACTTCATAGAGAATCAATATCTATCAATCAATGTGTTGTTCTGAGCAGGACGTGTTTCTGCCCTGAACTTTAGATGTGAAGAGTTTAAATGTTACAGAAGCTGTAATATATGAAATGATCGATGTGTAGTAACACGTTTCTCTGGCTCCTCCTCCTCGTCTCTGACTCCAGAGCCTGAATGTGATTGACAGGAGAGAGGCTGAATGTACCTGTTCTGAATCGCTGGTTAAAACAGAAGCTCCATCTCTTTCTGTTTAATACAGAAGCTGCCTGAGTTCAATTTGAGTCTCAAAGTCCGAGCACAGGAAATAGATGATTGTTCCTAGTTTAAATTATCAACTGGAGATGAAATTATAATGTATAATTATAAAAATGTGTCTGAAAGTTGAATCTGTGCTCAGGATCAAATCAAACTCCAGCAGCTCGGTGGTTCGATTCCTGAAATCCTCTCTCTCTCTCTGTGGACTGTACGTTTCTGTGTAAATACTGAATGTGAATCTGCTGTGGTGTGGAACCAGTGTAAAGCACAGTCGGAGACTCTGATCACAGAAAAAGGTTTATTTAAAAATAAAGTTATATCCCTCTTTACTCATCAAGGACTGAAAACAAACCCGTTGTCGTTCTTCACCACGATCGTCTCCGCTCGGCTGTTTCAGACACTGAGGCTCCAGATTCAGAAACGAGGACTGATGAGTTTGCTCCACTGTAAATAAAGTGTTTTCTCTTTTTCACGATGGAGACGTTCAAGGTTAAAACAAACGGATGCGGTGAAGAAACTGACGTTCACGACCTTCAGTCAGCTTCTGGAAACCAAGCGGTTGATAATGTGATCGACAGCGTGATGTAAAAAAAACAAACAAATAAGGCCTCGGCTGCAACAGAACATCCAGAAACTCAGTTAGGTCCAGAATCCATTAAAAGACCAAAACCAGTAATGACCTGATCACCGTGTATTCATCCGCTGCTTTAAATAAGTCCCCAACAAAGTCCCTGTTTACTTCTGCTTGATTAAAAACTACTTTCAGAACATGATTGATCATTTTTTAAATTGTGTTTAAAACTCGGAGCGCCGAGAAACAAGTGAACACACGATTGGCTTTGATCTTTTTTCTGGAATCTGCTGAGGATGATAAATAAAGTGAAGGAGCTGCTTCTGGTCACAGAAACATCCAGAAACTCAGTTAGGTCCAGAATCCATTAAAAGACCAAAACCAGTTATGACCTGATCACCGTGTATTCATCCGCAGCTTTAAATAAGTCCCCAACAAAGTCCCTGTTTACTTCTGCTTGATTAAAAACTACTTTCAGAACATGATTGATCATTTTTTAAATTGAGTTTAAAACTCGGAGCGCCGAGAAACAAGTGAACACACGATTGGCTTTGATCTTTTTTCTGGAATTGCTGAGGATGATAAATAAAGTGAAGGAGCTGCTTCTGGTCACAGAAACATCCAGAAACTCAGTTAGGTCCAGAATCCATTAAAAGACCAAAACCAGTAATGACCTGATCACTGTGTATTCATCCGCAGCTTTAAATAAGACCCCAACAAAGTCCCAGTTTACTTCTGCTTGATTAAAAACTACTTTCAGAACATGATTGATCAATTTTTAAAATTGTGTTTAAAACTCAGAGCGCCGAGAAACGAGTGAACACACGATTGGCTTTGATCTTTTTTTCTGGAGGATGATAAATAAAGTGAAGGAGCTGCTTCTGGTCACATGTCGGACGAAAGAAAAACCGAAAAGGAGTAAAACCGTGTTCATGTAACATCTGTGACAATCTAGTTTACAAATTAAAATCTCTATTAAATAATAAATCCACTGATCTTATACTTTAGTGAGCATCAGCGGCGATTTGCTGAGTCATCACACTGAATAAATTAGGTCTAAAGTGTATTAAATTAAAGTAAGAAAAATATATAATCTTTAATCGTTGAATTAAAATCATTTCACCTCAACCAGTAGAACAGATTTAAAGAAGTGAGGAAACACACGTGACCATGAGAAGGCACATGAGACAAAGAGTTGGCGGCAGATCACAAAATAAAGACACAACACGGGTCTGGGCCGACGCACTGAGAACGTCAAGCTGGACGGTGTGTGTGTGTGTGTCTGTTTGTGTGTCTGTTTGTGCAAATCAAAAAAAACTGATAGGAAATCAAAGTGTGCGAGGCCGCTGCTGCCTTTCACAATAAAACATCTGTCTGCAGCTGTTCGGCTTAAAGAGACGAGAAGAAGAGAAAGTAAAGAAATTAAAGTTTCTACGTTTTGATTCTGCGACTGAAAGTTTAAATCACTTATTTCTGCAGCAACACGTGAATCTGTAAATGTGTATTTGGGCGTAAATTCTGAAATTGGCAAATATTTGTATATATATTATAATACTATCAACAGTTATATAAGTTGTAGTTCTCAAACTTACAAAACTCTGTCTCTAAAGTTTCTTCTTCTTCTCGTCACTTCTCGAAGCAGACAAAGCCCCCCCCACCACGTTTTTGTTTTGTAATTACTCTCCATAAATAAAAATCTATAAAAAAGGGAAAAGAAATAAAAAAAATAAGAAGACGCCCCTTCTATAAATAAAAAACGATTTCCACCAAAAACCGAGATAAAGATCTGTATACAAAATAAATAAAAACCCATATGAACAATATACAGTGTTACTAATATCTCCTCGATCCTCTAACAGATAAACGTAGTGCACCATTTTTTTTTCAATTCACCACAAATAACTACAAATTGATTTTTTTTTGATCTTAACGTTTGCGAACCTGCAAATCAAGATCCTGACGGTGAGGCGGGCGAGCGGGGGGGCGCTAGAGGGATTTACAGCTGCTGTTGTGTGGTCGGTGACACGAGTGTGTGTGTTTTACTTTGTGTGCGTTACGGACGACCACGTGTCTGAGGCACCACATTCCTAAGCCTGCAGAGAACTCGCCCTCGCCCCCTGGTGGGCGTCGTACCGAACACACACTCATGATTCTCCACTGGCCACAAACACCCGCTCCTCATGATACGTTTGAATGAGAACGTGCACGTGGTCGCTCGCGCTCGTGAGGGAATGGAATCTGGAGGATGTGTCAGGAAACGCTAAAAGTTCCAGAATAAAAATCTAGATATCTATGTTACATGTCCGCTCTCGTCCCGTCCGTCCACGAGAGACAAACAAGTCCTTACAGTGTAAAACTGGTTTGTTTTTTTTAGCCGCCATTTGTCAGGCCCCTCCCCCTATGTGTGTGTGTGTAGATATGTGTGTTTAGGGGGGGGGGCATGCCAGTCCAGTGCAAATCTACCTAAACAATGAGCAGATTCAGATTTGAGCGGGGAGGAGGGGGGAGGGTAGGGGGGAGGGTCCAGGTGAGGTGGGCGGGGCAGCTGTCAGGGGGAGGGGCTTGGCCGTACCGCCATGTTGAGCGTCACGGACCCGTGGGCCCGCGGAGCTGCAGCGTTTCCTGTTCGAATCCCTTTGTCCACTCAAGTCGTTTCACTTCCCTTCCAGGGAGCTGTGGCGCCCCCTGCTGGGGAATCTGAGGAGGGACTCGGCTTCGGAACAATGACCATGAGAAACACACACAGTCTCGTCAATGTTTGTCCGCACACACACACAGGAGTTCAGTGTAAGTGTGTGTGTGTGTGTGTTTGACAGCTGCAGGAGTGTGTGTGTCTCTCAAACACACAAACACTCGTTAAGCTGCTCTCCGCCCTCGGACCTCGCCGGCGTCGGTGCCCCCCCCCTCCTCCCGTGGGCTGGCGTGTGGCTGCTATAGGCAGTCTTTGCACAGCGCCACCTGGCCCTTCATGTAGTCGCGGCAGGGGCAGATGCGGCGCAGCGTCTGGTGGGCGCCGGCGCAGCTGAACAGCAGCAGGTCGGATTGGAAGATGCAGTGACGCCGCGTGTCGCTGTACGCCGGGACCAACGTGTCGGAGCTCGACTCCACCGTCTGACAGTCCACGCCAAACCTGAGAGAGAGAGAGGGAGGGAGAGAGACCTTTAGATGAGCCGGGAGAAGGTGTGTGTCTGCTCGTACCTTTGTGTAGATACGTGGAAATCATGTGTGTGTTCATTTGTGTGTGTGAGTCCCACCTGGCCAGGTCCTTGTCCTTGTTGAGGTGCTGGAAGAAGGACGGCTCACAGATGAGCTGCTCCTCCTGACACACCTGCTTACAGGTGTGCCCGGGCTCGGCCTGTTTGACCTGCAGGGCGCTGAGCGGAGGCCACATCACCTGCCCGTGACAGAAGTCCTGGAGGACAGACAGAGGACATCAGGACGACTGCAGGACGATCAGAGGACAGAAAGACTCGATCTCTATGAGTGTGTCTCATCGACTGTTGGAGGAATGAGCTCCACTGACTGGTTTATTATATTTGTTCTACTCATGATCGTTTATTAAATCTATTCTGAAAACCTTCTGGTTTGTTATGTCTGTGATTTCTGATCCTTAGAAAATTCCTGAAAGTCACAACAAACCGAATCTTCCACTTCATCGTCTGATTCAGTAAAAACAAAAGGAGCTTTCCAGGAAATGATGAGAACGTTTCTTCAGAGTGTTGACAGCCGAGCTTCTCTTGTCTTTCATTAGTTTATGGCTCCGGCTCATGTGTCAAAGTCTGAACTGTGACACATGAGCCGTGTTTAAGTCCTGATTCTGATCCTGGACAGTCTGGGTGTTGTTTTCATTCTCAGAAGAACTGATGTGAATAGAACTTGACTAAGATCATGATGAGTGAGGAGGAGGAGGAGGAGGAGGAGGTACCTGGTTCTCGATGAAGGCGTTGACTCTCTGCAGCATCCCCTCACAGGTGAACTCGTAGGGCAGGTAGGGCTCGATCTGAAAAACACACATGGGTCACCATCAGTTTCAGGAGAAGACAGGAAATGAGAGGACGAGAGAGGACAGGAGAGGACACTGAGGGTGAAGCCTGATGAGTTGGTTTCTGAACTTGAGTTCAACTTGATGTTTATCTGATCACAAGCAGAGTAAATAAATCAAGTGGACCAGCCAATGTGAGCAAAAGCTAAATATCATCTCTGTACAGATCCGAGTAGAGCTGGTTTCAAAGTGTGTCTGTGAGAGAGAGAGAGAGAGAGAGAGAGAGAGAGAGAGAGAGAGAGAGAGAGAGAGCACTCAGCCTGGTGTAATATTAGCCCGTGTGTCTGAACTCCTGTCTTTTCTCCCCAGACTCTGATTTGAGAGGAAAACTTCAAACAGAGCAGAGAAACAACTGAAACCTTTGTTTCTGCTCTAAGTCACTCGCTGCTTCTCTGACTGTGTGTGTGTGTGTGTGTGTGTGTGTGTGTGTGTGTGTGTGTGTGTGTGTGTGTGTGTGTATGTGTGTGTCGAGGGGGGGGGGGGGGGGGGGGGGGGGGCGCTAGTCAAGCCGGAGCCTGGTAGGCTGCAGCTCGCCACGGATCACGAAGCATATGAGGCGGTGCCGGCTCGTCCAGTGAACAAAGCCATTGTTTCCGACCGGCTCTGCAAAGCGCGGCACCACACCAGGTCCGGGGGGGGGGGGCACTCTTTAAATATGCACGACCCAGGAGGAGAATATCTCGTTCTTCATCCCTCCTCCTCCTCCTCCTCCTCCTCCTCCTCCACTGTCTCTAGATGCTCTAGATTTTCATCAATTAGGAATTTGCAGTTTTTCTAATTGATCAGACTCACTCACTTCTCGATCTGGAGGATTTGTTGCTTTTCTTTTACATACGTGATAGAAAAGAATTAAGAATTTTAGATAAATGTCGTAGCGTCACATCTGCATGTCGGAAATTTCATTGGCTAAACGAAACGGCAGTCATCAGAACAGTCGGTTGCAATTGGCTCAGTCTGTAGACGTCAGAAGAGAGGTGAGCTCTGTCCGTCCACGAGGTGTCTCGTTGGCTATTACAGGCTGTGGACAACCCATGCCAGCTCCTATTGGGTCAAGCGAGCTGTCAATCTAAAGTTTAGAGTCTAGCCGCCATTTTGATAGCAAGATGGCGGCTGTGTTTACATGCGAACAGGAGTTACGATGGAAAATACATCAAAGTTTACACGTAGCTGCTGACTCGTCTGGACCTTTGGCAACGTACCAATCTGTGGATTAACATGATGCTTCTTAGGTGAGTGACTTTCTGTTAAGGGTCTGACTCAGACGTTGATTGCACCGGCTGTGGTGATCGGATCTTGAAATGGTTTACAACAGTCGAATCATAGGAATCGTAGCTTTCCAAAGATATGTTGCATCAGTACCTAGCTGTACCACGCGATTCTGTAAATAACAATGTTTGACGCTTATCGGTAAAAGGGACGCCCGCGGGCCGATGCAGCACAAGAGGTTAAAGGAGGAAGAAGTGTCCTGAGCCTCAACGTGGACATGTCACGGTTGAGATGTGTTTACCTTCTGGCTGAGGATGGAGCGGATGGCCTTCTCCACCTCCACTGGGTCGTCGATGTCCACGGTCCAGACGTGGGGCTCCCCGATGTACACCTCGGCGTACGGATGCTGGGAGGTCAGCTGCAGAGAGAGAACCAAAGAAACAACGTGAGAGGACAGAGGGATAGAGAGTGTGGAGTGAAACCGTGGTGTCCTCCTCCCCCCCCTCACCTCTCTCATGGTGGGTTTGCCCTTAAAGAAGTCGGTGTTCTTGCTGCTCTTCGGGGGGGCTGAACTTGGGGTTGAGGAAGGCACAGCCGTTGGCGATGGCCTCGAGCGGAGCGGGACCCTCGTACGGGAACGACAGACCCACAAACAACTGAGGGAGAGAATTTAAAGAATCAAATTGTGGGTTTAAAAACACTTTAAGACACAATGGACATTGAAAACACAACCCTCCTTCACTGGCTGAGTGTGGGAGCAGCTACTGAATCACCTCAGGATAACAGAGCTGGCGTCAGAGGTGAAGAAAAGTTTAATGGCAGCGTTGGGGAGTTTCTGTTGTTTGCTGAGAGCAGCAGTTAGACCCTCCCGTGTTCTCAGCACTAAATAAGAGTCCAGGCAGCATTTTTTATATATATATACAGCAAGAGGGAAAAAACAAGGAGGATAACTGGGGGGTCAGTGTTGTGTGAACAGCTGCATCACATGTTTTAAAGCATATACAATAAAAGTTAGTTCAAAGCAAATAGTCCTGATGAAGAAGCTCATATCTGCGAGTCAGTCGGAGCTCGACCAAGAGAGAGAGAGTCATTCAGAAACAGAGGGGGGGGGGCACAATGTGGGCCAGGGGCTTATTTAATTGAGGGCCAGAGCCAGTCAGTAACAATGGCTCGTCTGTGTGAGTGTGTTTGTGTGTGTTTTTGTGTGTTTCTGCCCATAGCAAGAGAAGGGCTTCTAAACACAATCAGCTTTGTTAGCATCATACTTCATCCAGCAGGTGGCAGCAAAGAGCTTCCCCCCTCTTCCTCTCTCTCTCTCTATCTATGTGTGTATAAAATGTTCCTCACAGCTGAGAAACAGTGAAGCAGAACTTGAAGGGGGATGTGAACAGAGAGGAACTAGAAGGTTATAATTAATCGGCATGGCCTGCGTCTCCACGTGGCCCCTTGACAGAGAAGCTCCCGTGCACTTTGCATTAAAGCCTTTTCTCCAGACTCATGTTGGTGTAGGGAGCGACGGCTGAGTGCATCGAGGACGTTCTGCTTTAAGAGCCGGAGCTGCCGACTGGAGCTGCCGTGCTATTGAACCATGTCCCGGTTGAGAAGTCCCACCTCGTGTTCATTTACATCCTGATCCTCAGTCACCGCCAAGTGCAACAACATCTGATACACAAAACCACGTCAATTTAATGTGACACACCACAACTATTCAGGATTAACACACACGTTCTACCTGTAGCTCTGTGGCTGATGGTTATTCTCATGATCTGCATTGACAGTTTCTCACAGGCCTGTCTTCCAAGCTCGCCTGGCTTCTTCTAAATTCAAATGGAGCTTGTGCTTCAGGTTTATTTGTCTTTTAAAATTGTGGATGTTTGAACGCGTCTCCCCGTATTTCCATGAGCTCCCTCAGGAGATAACACGAGCAGAGGAAGAGCTCATGCAAAGAGGAGCATGTGTCTGCACCTTTGACTCTCATGGAAATGTAAGTGTCGCGGCCGCTTGGATTGAAGTTTGTCATGCAAACGAGGATCTTGTAAATAAGTAGAGCTCTGTACCTGGTTTATGTGTGTCTGTGTGTGTGTGTGTGTATTTCTAGCACCTGTTTTTTTGCCTCCGTGCAGAATATGACGACAATAAAAGAAGTTCTAACAGCCACTTGCAGACCTGTGGTTAATAGATCACAGAGTGCAGGGATTCGTAGCAGTGAGAAAAAGAGGAACACGTGAAGACAGGGGGAGGTCATTAAATAAGTCGACTCAGGACAGACGTGTGAGACGGATGAGAAGCAAAGTAGAAGAAATGAAAAACCTTCCAACCCGACACAGGATCAGCTCTGCTCCACAGCAGCAGTCTGATCACTGACGCTGATACAACACGACCTATCCGGGTTTATTTCAGGAAAACCAGTTTGAGAGAAAAATCAAATGTCAAGACGTCAAACAGCAACAGGTCCTCCCGGGCTGCGGAGTGTTTTCTCACAGTTCAGTGTAGCTGGTTAAACCCCACGGGGCCAATTAGCGCCGCTGGTTTTTCAGGTAAATGTGTTGTTTAAGCAGCACGGAGGCAAAACACCTCCTGTTTTCCTTGTAAGCTCTCAAACAACACCGCCGTTGAAACGTTTGGGTTTTGTGGGATTTAATTGGCCGCAGCCCCCGTGGGGGGTTTCCACGCACAACCACGTGGGATGAGAAGGAATGCGAGTCAGCACGCCAGACTGATCCAAGAGCAGCGAGATCTGCCCTGTTCAATTCTTTATCCAGCTCGGTCCAACGTCTGAGTGTTGTTTGAGTCTCTCGTAAGTCTTCTCACCACTTTACAGATCGGCTCCACAGCAGAACACACCTTTGGTTTGTCTCCGTCTCTCTGACTCTAACGTCTCTGGCTTCTTGGCTTTTTTTATGTGCTGGAGAATAGAGCTGGATTTTCCATCGATACTGGATCTGAATCCATTCTTTTCCCTGTAAACCTCTGATGTATGTTATGATGAAGGGTTTCTTAAAGCTCTCTCTTGTGTTCCTCTCTCTGCTCTGATGTCTCTCTCCTCCCGCCCTCGTCTAGCGGGAGAGCACCTGGTTTCAGAGCGTCGACACGCTGACACTCTCTTTCACCTTCCTCTTCTACAAAGGGAAGAAGCCAGAGCTCAGACCCCGTCTCTCAGCAGCAGCTTTAATGACGGCCTTCACCTGAAGCAGATGTCGCTGTCGGATGTTTCACAACAATGTAATATGAATTCCTCGGAGTCTAGAGTCTTAAAAGGCTTTAAAAATATTCTTATCCACTCTGACATGTTCGTTTCTCTAAGGAAAACAAAGCAGGATATTAACTTTTTGGGACTTGGGAGCTTCAACTTCACCTTTAATGGGATTTCACACAGTTACCAAGAACATTAATAAACTTTTTTACAAGATTCCTCTTTAAAAAAAACAATCATTAGCTCTGCAAAGGTCTTTTAAATCCACTGCAGCTTGATTAGCTAGATATTTATTGTTGTGTATAAAAGATGGTGGACGTGACTGCGCGCCAATAAGTGAAGCCAAATCCTCTTAGTAGCCCCCTGGTGGCTGGCTTTAGTACAGGTCATAAGTCCTGCATTCTCCATGTTGGTGTTGGGACGTGGACCAAACTATCGGCTACGGTTCCACTCCCCTACTGGTCGAGGCTGGTGGTTAGAAATGAGCAGTGGTGATTGGTTGAGTCTGGACACAACTGTTTAACAACGATTAAACTGACTTTCTGTTTGTGAATCTAAAAGCAGTTTCAAGTAACAACACTCATGGCTTTCAGACGGCTACGGCCCCAACACAAAGCGAACTTGTGTCCAGCAGCTCACCACACATTCTGTCAACGTGTAGATTGTGCCTCGACACCAACTCGTGTTCGGACGTCACCGCCTGTGGAGAGCTCGCTCCACGCTGTACAAGCCGGGCCCGGCTGCAGGGGCGAGTGGCTGATTCCCTTGTCTTTGTGAATGAGTGGAACGAGGAGTGTCAGAGTCAGGATGTGAAAGGAGACGTACTCGTGTGGACGGAGCACAGACCGAGAGAAGCTACAGCCACTCAGCTTCAGAAAGAGACTCTGTTCACATACAGACTGAATGAGAATCCACTTTTCACTCTCTAACTTTACTTTTGTGGCTGCAAGTGCAACATCGCTGTGTTTGGGAAAAAGTTATAAGGCAACTTAATACTATTTTACTGTGAATCTATTATCTCTGAGCAACCCCTAGTATTTCGGTTCCCTTCATTCAAAGCAGGCTCCACAGACATAGCACATTAAGAGGCCAGTGTATTGTTCTCCTCTGTATACTGCAGGTTTGCTGAGCCACAGGTTCTTAAAAAAAATGTCAGGAAGGGAAAGCGTGGGAGTTGGTTTGTGGCGCTCGTTGCTTCTTATCAGACCCGTGCCCTCACACATTTAAATTTCCCTGCGGGGTCATTTTTTTTTCCTGCGGAGGTAATTTGACTCACCTTGGTTTCCCGGAGGAGGAACTGCAGGTCTCGGCCGCTCAGTATGCCGTGGTTCTTGACGTAGCTCGGCAGGTGCACCGTGCTGGTGCCGTGCACCGTGCCGTGAACCTCCATGTAGCCGTGGATGATGTCCAGGTATTTCTTCTTATCCTGGAACAAGCAGGGGGGGAAGAGGACACAGGCATATTTAGTTTTTCACTGGTTTCCTGGAAATCAGCCTCTGTGATTTCCTTTCATTATAAAAAAACACGGTCTACGCTCGGTTAATTCTGAACAAACATCCTGTAATGAAACCTTTAGAATCAGTTTCTTTTGTCCCTGAGCTTGGATCAGTTTCATCACTTTTGTTTTACTCGGCCTGGTGAACTTGTGTTCGAGCTACCTGAGCGACCATCTGGCCACAGCGGCAGTCAGAGTTAAAAACAGACCACCATGAGGAGCAGTCAGTGCCGACAACAGCCTGCTACTGTTATTAAACTGCACCCGATACGTGGCGCCCTGGATCAGAGGGACAATCAAGGCTTGAAAGAATTCATGAGCAAACTGGTTTCATCACACTGGGGCGACTGGTTAAGGTCGAGGACGAGGAGCGAAACACAAAGCGGCTCTGCACTGATTTTACACATCGAGATAAATTTGGTATAAAGTGAGGAAAAAAATTAAGCTGATGATGTCACAGCAGGCGACAAATGACTACTGATTAGTGTTTGTGATATTTAACTAATATCAATTATCAATTTGATACCAATGCAGTTAAAAACCTCCTTAAACAGCTGAATGCTGCTAAACCCAGACAGTGATGATTGCTAATATAGTTCTATGACACTATTGCAACTGTTGTAATTGAAAAGAAAACAGGTTGAAGTTTAATTTGGGCATTTTTCCGATGCTGGTATCGTAACATCTCCAATTTGCAATTTGTGAAATATAGTATATGCCGATGTTGAAAAGCCTGAACAAATAGAGTGTGCGTTCTAGGTTCTCTGACTTCCCGGTACTGATTGAAATTTGAACCCTGTGAACTTTGAATGTTCTGAAATAGTGAAAATGACTCATGGCTGTGTGTGTGTGTGTTGCTCGATTTAAAACCATAGGTCAACAATTTAGCGGTCGGGCTTATAAATCTGTCCTAACCTTGTCTGTCTTTCACGGACAAGCTCATAGAAGCCCCGTACGAGCTTCTTCTAAAAAGAATAATTCAAGTTAATCATATTAGATGGAAACATAACTTCCATAATAAAAGGCTTTTGATCGTCCCCACACTGAGACTGTCACAGCGGGTCTTTGATTTTCCAAAGCGAGGACACGACTGCTTCATGAGTCGGCCCCGATTTGCAAACCATTCCCCCGTGTCTCCTCCTGATGAACTGAGAAGCTAAAATCGGTCTTTTTCACTTAGTTGTGTACCTGCCGCAGACCGAGCACTGGAGCAGCAGAGATCAGTGCTCTTAAAGCAGAGCCCTTCAGGGAAGCTGTAGAAATGAACGTTCCCTCGTAATAACAGGAGGCCTCAGAGGTGCACTCACCGGTGTGTGCACGCTTGTCATACACACGGCAAAACTATTGATCATAAACAGATTCAACACTCACTGGGCAGCGAGGCCTCATTATTGTTAAGATGAAATTTACTTAAAACTCCCACGCAACAAGCTCTGCCTTTGAAAATGCCTCAAGGACATTTCCCTGCTCAGTGTGGGTTTGTGTGCATGCGTATATGTGTGTGTGTGTGTGTGTGTGTGTGTGTGTGTGTGTGTGTGTTTGTGGGGGTGTGTGTGTGTGTGTGCGTCCCTCATTGCTTCCTTTTGGGGCTTAAATTTCAGGTAGCCGCTCGTCAGGGTCCCTGGAGGCCTGGCTATCAGATGCCTCCAGTCAGCCTGCTGTAACTAAAGCAGCCTGATGTGTGTGTACGGGTGTTTGTGTGTCTGAAGGTGTGTAGGTGTGTGTGTGTGTGTGTGAGATGAAATCCTAATTAGAAGGTGAAATCACTACCCTCTAATCTTTCACTCCGGAGAGCTGAGCTTGGATTTGTGTGTGTGTGAGGAGGGATTTATAAACGAAGGTTATTGGCAGGTATCTGAACTACACACACACCTAACACACACACACACACATGCATATGCACAAATACACACACACAAAATCCATAGATGGCTGATATCAGAAGAGGCAAATGAAAAAAAAGAAGCAGAGAGACATCCACACTGAAAAGCATTTAAATAAATTCCTTCACTACTGATTCTAACGTGTCTGGTGACATTATTTGAATATTTCGATTAGTTTGAAGTGTGTGTTGCAGGTTTGCATCACCTGATGTTGCTTTAGGCAAAATCTTTTAAGGATAACGTTAGATTTCAGTTGCACGTGTTGGACTGGCTGTTGACATTAAACGTAGAAAAAATACAGAGTTCCGAGTTTTGATATAAGGATTAGAGTGTTTGTGATACAGCTGCAGAGGAAAGAAGCATCATGACTAAAGGAAGACATCATGAAGGCAGCAGAGGGTGTGTGTGTGTCTGTGTGTGTGCATGTGTGTGTGTCTGTTCGATGAAGGAGGACCATACAGTGGAGCGCCCTGACCCTTTGAGGCAGTTGCTACACAAAGCTTTACGGTCAGAGAACATCACTCGCCAGCTGCTCTCTGGAGAGCGGCGGCCGTCTCCCTCGCACATCGACACACTTGTGATAGAATAAAGAGAAGTAAGACAGAAGAAGTACGAAAGGGCCGGAAGACATTTTAAAATGACATGTGAGAGAAGCACGTCTGCAAGGTGCATCGCCGGATTAATATCATGTCAACGTGAGATCTTAATCCCGTCTCACCCGTCAGAACGCTGTGAAGCAGGTGATGACTTCATGACCATGAAACACTAGAAAGAACGAAGAAGACTGACAGGTTCCTCCCTCGTGTTCCTGGTGCAGCCCATTTGGATTCATTCATCTCCGCCACATTTGCATGTTTACGTCTCAGAGCAAATGGGACACGCGATCCGAAGCCGGAGAGCAGATCGATGGCTGCAGCACACGAGGTTATAAAATGACTGCTTTAGCCGGAGAGGTTGATTAAAGCAGGAGAGAAGGAGGTAGAGAAGGAGGTAGAGGAGGAGGAGGAGGAGGAGAGTTTTACGACCTTGTAAATCAGAGGGAATTTGTAAACCCCGGCGCGGAGAGGAAGCAGCAGAGGCGGTGGCGGCTTTCTGGCGGCAGAGGGGAGGGTTGAGGGATGAGTGTCGGGGGGGAAGAAAGCTTTCTGGCAGAGAGACACAACCTCCGAGACTCACAGCCAGGCAGTAAATGCAACACAATCCCCCCCCCGCTGATAACTTGCACTGCTGTGTCTTAATGAGCGCTCGCATTACTCCCAGGCAACATTTAATAGGTTTTGAAACGAGAGAAGCAGTTCAATATATTTAATATTGAGTTAATTAAAGCTTCTGCATGTTTGATCAATTTGATTGGAACTAAATTAACAATTCACAGCAGCTCTGGGATCTGTGCACAAGCTCCGTGGGGCTTTGAGCTAAAATGTTAATGTCGTGTTCAACATGCTCACAATGTCAACATTAAAGCAACACTATGTAAACTTTACCTCTGACTTACTGAACTGAAACACACCTGAACGGGGGATATTACCCATGATGCCCTGCTTCCTGGACCAGAAGGGCTGCCACTGTAGATAATCCAAAATGTAAATTTAAAGTGTCCTGGTTGAATATTGGAGATTGACACTGTTTTTTTTAACTGCATTACTTGTAGAGCTGGATTTTGGCAATTTAGGCTGTGACAGATTGGACCCGCTCACCAAAGTTTGAGAGTTCAAGATATTGAAATGATATTTTAGTTTGGGTCGGGTTCGGTCTCCTCAGCTGGGCCGTCTACTTGATTTCTTTTAAAGTTGCATACAGTTGCTGAAGTTGTGTAGTCTATATTTGCTTTGTCAGTTTTCAAGCTTTCTCGTGCCGATGTGCACCAAAAGAAAAACCTTGACAGTTCAACTTGTTTCAGATCTCACACTTCAAATGAAGCTTTTGGCAAAAGTTCAGACAGGAAGTTCTGTTCTTTCATGTTCGGCCTTTGTTTGTTCCTCAGCGGGTGAATGTCTAATATTATTAGCTCTCCTGTTTTTTTCCCCTGTCACTTCCTTTCTGCCACATTGTCAAAATCTCAACATTCACAATTGACCCTGTTTCTGTGCACGTTCCCTGAGCCAATTAGTCCCCGGCTGCTTTTCCTTTAAATCTCACTGCATTTCTCTCATTCTGTCTCTCAGAGCATGAGATGCAGGATGTCTAGTGAGTCACAAATGAAAGTCTCCACCATCCATCATCCAGCTGCTGGATCGACAGAGCCGAGACTCCGGGCCGATCCTGTCTCCTCTCCTCTCTTCTTTAATGAAGAGGCTTCTCATCGTCACCATCTTATCTCAAAAACTTCTTTTCTGTTGTCGGGATACAGATGTTTACTTCAAGATCCATCGCTCCTTATCAAACTGACATTTAAACTTCTCACAGAGCTTCTATTTTAACTTCTTTTTCAACTTATTTCAGTATTTGTATTTCCACTTCGACTCCAATTTAAACCAACGATGTCAAATGCATATTTAACATCTTTGCTCGATATTATTTTTGAATTAAAACGCCCTAATCTTCTGTGTAAATACAGGCATTACTGCAGCAGGAGGTATAATATACAGGTGAGGACTGGCAGTGTGTAAAAGGCTGGTTCTTTCTTTTGAATCCCCTTTATAATGAGGAGCTGTCATGGCCCCCTGTTGTTGAATGGGGATCAACAAACCTGAGATGTGAGCGTACAGCCTTTCTCCATTTAATCATTAAACTCCTCTATGTGTTCGTATAGGGACCCGCGGCTGCAGGGCTGTGAGCGGATTCTGATGTGTCAGCGATTTATCTTGACAGGTAGCTGCATCAAAACACAGGGGACGGGTGGGGGGGGGGCGTATTAATGCTGCTTTACAGCTCATTCCTACTGAAACCATCAAATTCAGCCTCCACCTGAGACGCCACGTTTAATACCAACACCGTCTTCCTTTTGTGCGGCGCTTGTGTTCTCTCTTTCATGTGCATTTTGATGATGAACATCACAGAAAGTTGTTGCTCTTTAACTTTAAAGGGGATTGTGCCCTGCAGGTCGACAGTGAGAAGCCTGCTGCAGGAGCCTCGGGAGGCGAGAGGAGCTCTGAGGCTCATCGGGATGCAGGCAGGTGCGCTTGGTTTCGACTTCCCCGACCCCTCAAACCTGCCTTCGACATCAAACATCAAACGCACCTCAGATCGTCTTCACATCTGAGATTTCCCCCCGACTGACAGACTCTGGGGCCCTGAAACTGGAAGCTTGTCAGTCAGGACGAAAATACACTTCAGCCATTCATCTGAGACGCAGGGAAAATTATGTGATGTCTCACACACACACACACACACACACACACACACACACGCACACGCACACTTGTACATGCAGAGCACATCACACGCGCCTCAATGCAGCGATGTGGTAATGCAGAGTCAGTCAGCGATAATGGAACTAGTTCATTTTAAGTATGGTGATTTGCACAAGGGCACTTTAGCAATACTAATCATCCATCAGGGCCACGCGGTTCCCAGCGATCTGTACGGAACAGAAACCCTCTTTGACGACGGGTCCGACTCCCCTGAGTGAATAATTGCAGAGGATCATCATCGGATGTATACGAGTGCTGAGAGCTCTTCAGCTTATTCCTCCACTGATATAATGTCACGGTCAGAGTTTACATCCGAACAGCTTGAGGCTCATTTATGCTTAAAACGATATTTGTGTCAAACGCTGTAACCATCACTTCCAACGTACTTCCATTAATGCTGCCGTGGATGTTAAGCAATGCATCTACTGGAGGGCAGCGCCGGGTCGAACCAACACATCCACGGTGGGGGGGGGGGATTGAGATAATGCAGCTCTTTGTGTGTCTGGTGATATTCTTGCTTGAGCTTCTTTCGTATCCCGAGGCTTTCGGAAGATGTGCACAGTTACAGACGAGATGAAAACAAAGAGGGACGGACATAAGGCTCCATCAGCTGCCATATAATCATGCATGGATAATTCTATGTAATAAATCATTCATAATCACATTTTCTCTAGCAAATATACGTGGTTGCAAGGATATTTTAAAACTAACAGCTGAATTTATGATGCATGCACTTGTAAACTAACAGCCTAATGGACGCACTGTGAAAAACCCAGAGACTCTCTCTCTCTGCTAGATCCTGTGAAGCCCCCCCCGAGGGGACACGGTGGTAAAAGAGGATCCAGAAGTGCTTGGAGTGCAGTCAGGAGGTGTTATTTATTCAGAACCCGCCACGCCCCATTAGACACAACACTCAGGAACATATTGGAGTTTGGTGGCGAGCCAGAGCTTGTTTCTGATCGTCAGATAGAAG